>NW_024609295.1:0-134302 GCF_018296145.1 Oncorhynchus tshawytscha
CTGTCTCTATTTTATTATGACAGACCAGCAAGATCTACTGTCTCTATTATATTATGACAGACCAGCTAGAACTAATGCCTCTATTATAATATGACAGACCAGTTAGATCTACTGTCTATATTATATTATGACATACCAGCTGAATACACTGTCTCTATTATATTATGACAGACCAGCTAGATCTACTGTCTATATTATATTATGACAGACCAGCTAGATCTACTGCCTCTATTATAATATGAGAGACAAGCTAGATCTACGGTCTCTATTATAATATGACAGACCAGCTAGATCTACTGTCTCTATTATATTATGACAGACCAGCTAGATATACTGTCTCTATTATATTATGACAGACCAGCTAGATCTACTGTCTCTATTATAATATGACAGACCAGCTAGATCTACTGTCTCTATTATATTATGACAGACCAGCTAGATCTACTGTCTCTATTATATTATGACAGACCAGCTAGATCTACTGTCTCTATTATATTATGACAGACCAGCTAGAACTACTGTCTCTATTATATTATGACAGACCAGCTAGATCTACTGTCTCTATTATATTATGACAGACCAGCTAGATCTACTGTCTCTGTTATATTATGACAGACCAGCTAGATCTACTGTCTCTATTATATTATGACAGACCAGCTAGATCTACTGTCTCTATTATATTATGACAGACCAGCTAGATCTACTGTCTCTATTATATTATGACAGACCAGCTAGATCTACTGTCTCTATTATATTATGACAGACCAGCAAGATCTACTGTCTCTATTATATTATGACAGACCAGCTAGATCTACTGTCTCTATTATATTATGACAGACCAGCTAGATCTACTGTCTCTATTATATTATGACAGACCAGCTAGATCTACTGTCTCTATTATATTATGACAGACCAGCTAGATCTACTGTCTCTATTATATTATGACAGACCAGCTAGATCTACTGTCTCTATTATATTATGACAGACCAGCTAGATCTACTGTCTCTATTATATTATGACAGACCAGCTAGATCTACTGTCTCTATTATATTATGACAGACCAGCTAGATCTACTGTCTCTATTATATTATGACAGACCAGCTAGATCTACTGTCTCTATTATATTATGACAGACCAGCTAGATCTACTGTCTCTATTATATTATGACAGACCAGCTAGATCTACTGTCTCTATTATATTATGACAGACCAGCTAGATCTACTGTCTCTATTATATTATGACAGACCAGCTAGATCTACTGTCTCTATTATATTATGACAGACCAGCTAGATCTACTGTCTCTATTATATTATGACAGACCAGCTAGATCTACTGTCTCTATTGTATTATGACAGACCAGCTAGATCTACTGTCTCTATTATATTATGACAGACCAGCTAGATCTACTGTCTCTATTATATTATGACAGACCAGCTAGATCTACTGTCTCTATTATATTATGACAGACCAGCTAGATCTACTGCCTCTATTATAATATGACAGACCAGCTAGATCTACTGTCTCTATTATATTATGACAGACCAGCTAGATATACTGTCTCTATTATATTATGACAGACCAGCTAGATCTACTGTCTCTATTATAATATGACAGACCAGCTAGATCCACTGTCTTTATTATATTATGACAGACCAGCTAGATCTACTGTCTCTATTATATTATGACAGACCAGCTAGATCTACTGTCTCTATTATATTATGACAGACCAGCTAGATCTACTGTCTCTATTATATTATGACAGACCAGCTAGATCTACTGTCTCTATTATATTATGACAGACCAGCTAGATCTACTGTCTCTATTATATTATGACAGACCAGCTAGATCTACTGTCTCTATTATATTATGACAGACCAGCTAGATCTACTGTCTCTATTATATTATGACAGACCAGCTAGATCTACTGTCTCTATTATATTATGACAGACCAGCTAGATCTACTGTCTCTATTATATTATGACAGACCAGCTAGATCTACTGTCTCTATTATATTATGACAGACCAGCTAGATCTACTGTCTCTATTATATTATGACAGACCAGCTAGATCTACTGTCTCTATTATAATATGACAGAACAATTAGATCTACTGTCTCTATTATATTATGACAGACCAGCTAGATCTACTGTCTCTATTATATTATGACAGACCAGCTAGATCTACTGCCTCTATTATAATATGACAGACCAGCTAGATCTACTGTCTCTATTATATTATGACAGACCAGCTAGATATACTGTCTCTATTTTATTATGACAGACCAGCAAGATCTACTGTCTCTATTTTATTATGACAGACCAGCAAGATCTACTGTCTCTATTATATTATGACAGACCAGCTAGATCTACTAATGCCTCTATTATAATATGACAGACCAGCTAGATCTACTGTCTATATTATATTATGACATACCAGCTGAATACACTGTCTCTATTATATTATGACAGACCAGCTAGATCTACTGTCTCTATTATATTATGACAGACCAGCAAGATAGACTGTCTCTATTATATTATGACAGACCAGCTAGAACTACTGCCTCTATTATAATATGACAGACCAGCTAGATCTACTGTCTCTATTATATTATGACAGACCAGCTAGATCTACTGTCTCTATTATATTATGACAGACCAGCTAGATCTACTGTCTCTATTATATTATGACAGACCAGCTAGATCTACTGTCTCTATTATATTATGACAGACCAGCTAGATCTACTGCCTCTATTATATTATGACAGACCAGCTAGATCTACTGTCTCTATTATATTATGACAGACCAGCTAGATCTACTGTCTCTATTATATTATGACAGACCAGCTAGATCTACTGTCTCTATTATATTATGACAGACCAGCTAGATCTACTGTCTCTATTATATTATGACAGACCAGCTAGATCTACTGTCTCTATTATATTATGACAGACCAGCTAGATCTACTGTCTCTATTATATTATGACAGACCAGCTAGATCTACTGTCTCTATTATATTATGACAGACCAGCTAGATCTACTGTCTCTATTATATTATGACAGACCAGCTAGATCTACTGTCTCTATTATATTATGACAGACCAGCTAGATCTACTGTCTCTATTATATTATGACAGACCAGCTAGATCTACTGTCTCTATTATATTATGACAGACCAGCTAGATCTACTGTCTCTATTATATTATGACAGACCAGCTAGATCTACTGTCTCTATTATATTATGACAGACCAGCTAGATCTACTGTCTCTATTATATTATGACAGACCAGCTAGATCTACTGTCTCTATTATATTATGACAGACCAGCTAGATCTACTGTCTCTATTATATTATGACAGACCAGCTAGATCTACTGTCTCTATTATATTATGACAGACCAGCTAGATCTACTGTCTCTATTATATTATGACAGACCAGCTAGATCTACTGTCTCTATTATATTATGACAGACCAGCTAGATCTACTGTCTCTATTATATTATGACAGACCAGCTAGATCTACTGTCTCTATTATATTATGACAGACCAGCTAGATCTACTGTCTCTATTATATTATGACAGACCAGCTAGATCTACTGTCTCTATTATATTATGACAGACCAGCTAGATCTACTGTCTCTATTATATTATGACAGACCAGCTAGATCTACTGTCTCTATTATATTATGACAGACCAGCTAGATCTACTGTCTCTATTATATTATGACAGACCAGCTAGATCTACTGTCTCTATTATATTATGACAGACCAGCTAGATCTACTGTCTCTATTATATTATGACAGACCAGCTAGATCTACTGTCTCTATTATATTATGACAGACCAGCTAGATCTACTGTCTCTATTATATTATGACAGACCAGCTAGATCTACTGTCTCTATTATATTATGACAGACCAGCTAGATCTACTGTCTCTATTATATTATGACAGACCAGCTAGATCTACTGTCTCTATTATATTATGACAGACCAGCTAGATCTACTGTCTCTATTATATTATGACAGACCAGCTAGATCTACTGTCTCTATTATATATTATGACAGACCAGACTAGATCTACTGTCTCTATTATATTATGACAGACCAGCTAGATCTACTGTCTCTATTATATTATGACAGACCAGCTAGATCTACTGTCTCTATTATATTATGACAGACCAGCTAGATCTACTGTCTCTATTATATTATGACAGACCAGCTAGATCTACTGTCTCTATTATATTATGACAGACCAGCTAGATCTACTGTCTCTATTATATTATGACAGACCAGCTAGATCTACTGTCTCTATTATATTATGACAGACCAGCTAGATCTACTGTCTCTATTATATTATGACAGACCAGCTAGATCTACTGCCTCTATTATAATATGACAGAACTAGATCTACTGTCTCTATTATATTATGACAGACCAGCTAGATCTACTGTCTCTATTATATTATGACAGACCAGCTAGATCTACTGTCTCTATTATAATATGACAGACCAGCTAGATATACTGTCTCTATTATATTATGACAGACCAGCTAGATATACTGTCTCTATTTTATTATGACAGACCAGCTAGATCTACTGTCTCTATTTTATTATGACAGACCAGCAAGATCTACTGTCTCTATTATATTATGACAGACCAGCTAGAACTAATGCCTCTATTATAATATGACAGACCAGTTAGATCTACTGTCTATATTATATTATGACATACCAGCTGAATACACTGTCTCTATTATATTATGACAGACCAGCTAGATCTACTGTCTCTATTATATTATGACAGACCAGCTAGATCTACTGTCTCTATTATATTATGACAGACCAGCTAGATCTACTGTCTCTATTATATTATGACAGACCAGCTAGATCTACTGTCTCTATTATTATATTATGACAGACCAGCCAGCTAGATCTACTGTCTCTATTATATTATGACAGACCAGCTAGATCTACTGTCTCTATTATATTATGACAGACCAGCTAGATCTACTGTCTCTATTATATTATGACAGACCAGCTAGATCTACTGCCTCTATTATAATATGACAGACCAGCTAGATCTACTGTCTCTATTATATTATGACAGACCAGCTAGATCTACTGTCTCTATTATATTATGACAGACCAGCTAGATCTACTGTCTCTATTATATTATGACAGACCAGCTAGATCTACTGTCTCTATTATATTATGACAGACCAGCTAGATCTACTGTCTCTATTATATTATGACAGACCAGCTAGATCTACTGTCTCTATTATATTATGACAGACCAGCTAGATCTACTGTCTCTATTATATTATGACAGACCAGCTAGATCTACTGTCTCTATTATATATGACAGACCAGACAGACCAGCTAGATCTACTGTCTCTATTATATTATGACAGACCAGCTAGATCTACTGTCTCTATTATATTATGACAGACCAGCTAGATCTACTGTCTCTATTATATTATGACAGACCAGCTAGATCTACTGTCTCTATTATATTATGACAGACCAGCTAGATCTACTGTCTCTATTATATTATGACAGACCAGCTAGATCTACTGTCTCTATTATATTATGACAGACCAGCTAGATCTACTGTCTCTATTATATTATGACAGACCAGCTAGATCTACTGTCTCTATTATATTATGACAGACCAGCTAGATCTACTGTCTCTATTATATTATGACAGACCAGCTAGAACTACTGCCTCTATTATAATATGACAGACCAGCTAGATCTACTGTCTCTATTATATTATGACAGACCAGCTAGATCTACTGTCTCTATTATATTATGACAGACCAGCTAGATCTACTGTCTATATTATATTATGACAGACCAGCTAGATCTACTGTCTCTATTATATTATGACAGACCAGCTAGATCTACTGTCTCTATTATATTATGACAGACCAGCTAGATCTACTGTCTCTATTATATTATGACAGACCAGCTAGATCTACTGTCTCTATTATATTATGACAGACCAGCTAGATCTACTGTCTCTATTATATTATGACAGACCAGCTAGATCTACTGTCTCTATTATATTATGACAGACCAGCTAGATCTACTGTCTCTATTATATTATGACAGACCAGCTAGATCTACTGTCTCTATTATATTATGACAGACCAGCTAGATCTACTGTCTCTATTATATTATGACAGACCAGCTAGATCTACTGTCTCTATTATATTATGACAGACCAGCTAGATCTACTGTCTCTATTATAATATGACAGACCAGCTAGATCTACTGTCTCTATTATATTATGACAGACCAGCTAGATCTACTGTCTCTATTATATTATGACAGACCAGCTAGATCTACTGTCTCTATTATATTATGACAGACCAGCTAGATCTACTGTCTCTATTATATTATGACAGACCAGCTAGATCTACTGTCTCTATTATATTATGACAGACCAGCTAGATCTACTGTCTCTATTATATTATGACAGACCAGCTAGATCTACTGTCTCTATTATATTATGACAGACCAGCTAGATCTACTGTCTCTATTATATTATGACAGACCAGCTAGATCTACTGTCTATTATATTATGACAGACCAGCTAGATCTACTGTCTCTATTATATTATGACAGACCAGCTAGATCTACTACTGTCTCTATTATATTATGACAGACCAGCTAGATCTACTGTCTCTATTATATTATGACAGACCAGCTAGATCTACTGCCTCTATTATAATATGACAGACCAGCTAGATCTACTGTCTCTATTATATTATGACAGACCAGCTAGAATCTACTGTCTCTATTATATTATGACAGACCAGCTAGATCTACTGTCTCTATTATATTATGACAGACCAGCTAGATCTACTGTCTCTATTATAATATGACAGACCAGCTAGATCTACTGTCTCTATTATATTATGACAGACCAGCAAGATATACTGTCTCTATTATATTATGACAGACCAGCTAGATCTACTGTGTCTATTATATTATGACAGACCAGCTAGATCTAGTGCCTCAATTATAATATGACAGACCAGCTAGATCTACTGTCTCTATTATATTATGACACACCAGCTAGATCTACTGTCTCTATTATATTATGACAGACCAGCTATATCTACTGCCTCAATTATAGTATGACAGACCAGCTAGATCTACTGTCTCTATTATATTATGACAGACCAGCTAGATCTCCTGTCTCTATTATATTATGACAGACCAGCTAGATCTACTGTCTCTATTATATTATGACAGACCAGCTAGATCTCCTGTCTCTATTATATTATGACAGACCAGCTAGATCTACTGTCTCTATTATATTATGACAGACCAGCTAGATCTACTGTCTCTATTATATTATGACAGACCAGCTAGATCTACTGTCTCTATTATATTATGACAGACCAGCTAGAACTACTGTCTCTATTATATATGACAGACCAGCTAGATCTACTGTCTCTATTATATTATGACAGACCAGCTAGATCTACTGTCTCTATTATATTATGACAGACCAGCTAGATCTACTGTCTCTATTATAATATGACAGACCAGCTAGATCTACTGTCTCTATTATATTATGACAGACCAGCTAGATCTACTGTCTCTATTATATTATGACAGACCAGCTAGATCTACTGTCTCTATTATATTATGACAGACCAGCTAGATCTACTGTCTCTATTATAATATGACAGACCAGCTAGATCAACTGTCTCTATTATATTATGACAGACCAGCTAGATCTACTGTCTCTATTATATTATGACAGACCAGCTAGATCTACTGTCTCTATTATATTATGACAGACCAGCTAGATCTACTGTCTCTATTATAATATGACAGACCAGCTAGATCTACTGTCTCTATTATATTATGACAGACCAGCTAGATCTACTGTCTCTATTATATTATGACAGACCAGCTAGATCTACTGTCTATATTATATTATGACAGACCAGCTAGATCTACTGTCTCTATTATATTATGACAGACCAGCTAGATCTACTGTCTCTATTATATTATGACAGACCAGCTAGATCTACTGTCTCTATTATATTATGACAGACCAGCTAGATCTACTGTCTCTATTATATTATGACAGACCAGCTAGATCTACTGTCTCTATTATATTATGACAGACCAGCTAGATCTACTGTCTCTATTATATTATGACAGACCAGCTAGATCTACTGTCTCTATTATATTATGACAGACCAGCTAGATCTACTGTCTCTATTATATTATGACAGACCAGCTAGATCTACTGTCTCTATTATATTATGACAGACCAGCTAGATCTACTGTCTCTATTATATTATGACAGACCAGCTAGATCTAATGTCTCTATTATATTATGTCAGACCAGCTAGATCTACTGTCTCTATTATAATATGACAGACCAGCTAGATCTACTGTCTCTATTATATTATGACAGACCAGCTAGATCTACTGTCTCTATTATATTATGACAGACCAGCTAAATCTACTGTCTCTATTATATTATGACAGACCAGCTGGATCTACTGCCTCTATTATAATATGACAGACAAGCTAGATCTACTGTTTCTATTATGACAGACCAGCTAGATCTACTGTTTCTATTATATTATGACAGACCAGCTAGATCTACTGTCTCTATTATATTATGACAGACCAGCTAGATCTACTGCCTCTATTATAATATGACAGACCAGCTAGATCTACTGTCTCTATTATATTATGACAGACCAGCTAGATCTACTGTCTCTATTATATTATGACAGACCAGCTAGATCTACTGTCTCTATTATATATGACAGACCAGCTAGATCTACTGTCTCTATTATATTATGACAGACCAGCTAGATCTACTGTCTCTATTATATTATGACAGACCAGCTAGATCTACTGTCTCTATTATATTATGACAGACCAGCTAGATCTACTGTCTCTATTATATTATGACAGACCAGCTAGATCTACTGTCTCTATTATATTATGACAGACCAGCTAGATCTACTGTCTCTATTATATTATGACAGACCAGCTAGATCTACTGTCTCTATTATATTATGACAGACCAGCTAGATCTACTGTCTCTATTATATTATGACAGACCAGCTAGATCTACTGTCTCTATTATATTATGACAGACCAGCTAGATCTACTGTCTCTATTATATTATGACAGACCAGCTAGATCTACTGTCTCTATTATATTATGACAGACCAGCTAGATCTACTGTCTCTATTATATTATGACAGACCAGCTAGATCTACTGTCTCTATTATATTATGACAGACCAGCTAGATCTACTGTCTCTATTATATTATGACAGACCAGCTAGATCTACTGTCTCTATTATATTATGACAGACCAGCTAGATCTACTGTCTCTATTATATTATGACAGACCAGCTAGATCTACTGTCTCTATTATATTATGACAGACCAGCTAGATCTACTGTCTCTATTATATTATGACAGACCAGCTAGATCTACTGTCTCTATTATATTATGACAGACCAGCTAGATCTACTGTCTCTATTATATTATGACAGACCAGCTAGATCTACTGTCTCTATTATATTATGACAGACCAGCTAGATCTACTGTCTCTATTATATTATGACAGACCAGCTAGATCTACTGTCTCTATTATATTATGACAGACCAGCTAGATCTACTGTCTCTATTATATTATGACAGACCAGCTAGATCTACTGTCTCTATTATATTATGACAGACCAGCTAGATCTACTGTCTCTATTATATTATGACAGACCAGCTAGATCTACTGTCTCTATTATATTATGACAGACCAGCTAGATCTACTGTCTCTATTATATTATGACAGACCAGCTAGATCTACTGTCTCTATTATATTATGACAGACCAGCTAGATCTACTGTCTCTATTATATTATGACAGACCAGCTAGATCTACTGTCTCTATTATATTATGACAGACCAGCTAGATATACTGTCTCTATTATATTATGACAGACCAGCTAGATCTACTGTCTCTATTATATTATGACAGACCAGCTAGATCTACTGCTTCTATTATATTATGACAAACCAGCTAGATCAACTGTCTTTATTATATTATGACAGAGCAGCTAGATCTACTGTCTTTATTATATTATGACAGACCAGCTAGATCTACTGGCCCTATTATATGACAGACCAGTTAGATCTACTGTCTCTATTATATTATGACAGACCAGCTAGATCTACTGTCTCTATTATATTATGACAGACCAGCTAGATCTACTGTCTCTATTATATTATGACAGAACAGCTAGATCTACTGTCTCTATTATATTATGACAGACCAGCTAGATCTACTGTCTCTATTATATTATGACAGACCAGCTAGATCTACTGTCTCTATTATATTATGACAGACCAGCTAGATCTACTGTCTCTATTATATTATGACAGACCAGCTAGATCTACTGTCTCTATTATATTATGACAGACCAGCTAGATCTACTGTCTCTATTATATTATGACAGACCAGCTAGATCTACTGTCTCTATTATATTATGACAGACCAGCTAGATCTACTGTCTCTATTATATTATGACAGACCAGCTAGATCTACTGTCTCTATTATATTATGACAGACCAGCTAGATCTACTGTCTCTATTATATTATGACAGACCAGCTAGATCTACTGTCTCTATTATATTATGACAGACCAGCTAGATCTACTGTCTCTATTATATTATGACAGACCAGCTAGATCTACTGTCTCTATTATATTATGACAGACCAGCTAGATCTACTGTCTCTATTATATTATGACAGACCAGCTAGATCTACTGTCTCTATTATATTATGACAGACCAGCTAGATCTACTGTCTCTATTATAATATGACAGACCAGCTAGATCTACTGTCTCTATTATATTATGACAGACCAGCTAGATCTACTGTCTCTATTATATTATGACAGACCAGCTAGATCTACTGTCTCTATTATATTATGACAGACCAGCTAGATCTACTGTCTCTATTATATTATGACAGACCAGCTAGATCTACTGTCTCTATTATATTATGACAGACCAGCTAGATCTACTGTCTCTATTATATTATGACAGACCAGCTAGATCTACTGTCTCTATTATATTATGACAGACCAGCTAGATCTACTGTCTCTATTATATTATGACAGACCAGCTAGATCTACTGTCTCTATTATATTATGACAGACCAGCTAGATCTACTGTCTCTATTATAATTATGACAGACCAGCTAGATCTACTGTCTCTATTATATTATGACAGACCAGCTAGATCTACTGTCTCTATTATATTATGACAGACCAGCTAGATCTACTGTCTCTATTATATTATGACAGACCAGCTAGATCTACTGTCTCTATTATATTATGACAGACCAGCTAGATCTACTGTCTCTATTATATTATGACAGACCAGCTAGATCTACTGTCTCTATTATATTATGACAGACCAGCTAGATCTACTGTCTCTATTATATTATGACAGACCAGCTAGATCTACTGTCTCTATTATATTATGACAGACCAGCTAGATCTACTGTCTCTATTATATTATGACAGACCAGCTAGATCTACTGTCTCTATTATATTATGACAGACCAGCTAGATCTACTGTCTCTATTATATTATGACAGACCAGCTAGATCTACTGTCTCTATTATATTATGACAGACCAGCTAGATCTACTGTCTCTATTATATTATGACAGACCAGCTAGATCTACTGTCTCTATTATATTATGACAGACCAGCTAGATCTACTGTCTCTATTATATTATGACAGACCAGCTAGATCTACTGTCTCTATTATATTATGACAGACCAGCTAGATCTACTGTCTCTATTATATTATGACAGACCAGCTAGATCTACTGTCTCTATTATAATATGACAGACCAGCTAGATCTACTGTCTCTATTATATTATGACAGACCAGCTAGATCTACTGTCTCTATTATATTATGACAGACCAGCTAGATCTACTGTCTCTATTATATTATGACAGACCAGCTAGATCTACTGTCTCTATTATATTATGACAGACCAGCTAGATCTACTGTCTCTATTATATTATGACAGACCAGCTAGATCTACTGTCTCTATTTATATTATGACAGACCAGCTAGATCTACTGTCTCTATTATATTATGACAGACCAGCTAGATCTACTGTCTCTATTATAATATGACAGACCAGCTAGATCTACTGTCTCTATTATATTATGACATACCAGCTGATCTACTGTCTCTATTATATTATGACAGACCAGCTAGATCTACTGTCTCTATTATAATATGACAGACCAGCTAGATCTACTGTCTCTATTATATTATGACAGACCAGCTAGATCTACTGTCTCTATTATATTATGACAGACCAGCTAGATCTACTGTCTCTATTATATTATGACAGACCAGCTAGATCTACTGTCTCTATTATATTATGACAGACCAGCTAGATCTACTGTCTCTATTATATTATGACAGACCAGCTAGATCTACTGTCTCTATTATATTATGACAGACCAGCTAGATCTACTGTCTCTATTATATTATGACAGACCAGCTAGATCTACTGTCTCTATTATAATATGACAGACCAGCTAGATCTACTGTCTCTATTATATTATGACAGACCAGCTAGATCTACTGTCTCTATTATATTATGACAGACCAGCTAGATCTACTGTCTCTATTATATTATGACAGACCAGCTAGATCTACTGTCTCTATTATATTATGACAGACCAGCTAGATCTACTGTCTCTATTATATTATGACAGACCAGCTAGATCTACTGTCTCTATTATATTATGACAGACCAGCTAGATCTACTGTCTCTATTATATTATGACAGACCAGCTAGATCTACTGTCTCTATTATATTATGACAGACCAGCTAGATCTACTGTCTCTATTATATTATGACAGACCAGCTAGATCTACTGTCTCTATTATATTATGACAGACCAGCTAGATACTGTCTCTATTATATTATACTGTCTCTATTATATTATGACAGACCAGCTAGATCTACTGTCTCTATTATATTATGACAGACCAGCTAGATCTACTGTCTCTATTTTATTATGACAGACCAGCAAGATCTACTGTCTCTATTATATTATGACAGACCAGCTAGAACTACTGCCTCTATTATAATATGACAGACCAGTTAGATCTACTGTCTATATTATATTATGACATACCAGCTGAATACACTGTCTCTATTATATTATGACAGACCAGCTAGATCTACTGTCTCTATTATATTATGACAGACCAGCTAGATCTACTGCCTCTATTATAATATGACAGACCAGCTAGATCTACTGTCTCTATTATATTATGACAAACCAGCTAGATCTACTGTCTCTATTATATTATGACAGTCCAGCTAGATCTACTGTCTCTATTATATTATGACAGACCAGCTAGATCTACGGTCTCTATTATAACATGACAGACCAGCTAGATCGACTGTCTCTTTGTGTCTATTATATTATGACAGACCAGCTAGATCTACTGTCTCTATTATATTATGACAGACCAGCTAGATCTACTGTCTCTATTATATTATGACAGACCAGCTAGATCTACTGTCTCTATTATATTATGACAGACCAGCTAGATCTACTGTCTCTATTATATTATGACAGACCAGCTAGATCTACTGTCTCTATTATATTATGACAGACCAGCTAGATCTACTGTCTCTATTATATTATGACAGACCAGCTAGATCTACTGCCTCTCTATTATATTATGACAGACCAGCTAGATCTACTGTCTCTATTATATTATGACAGACCAGCTAGATCTACTGTCTCTATTATATTATGACAGACCAGCTAGATCTACTGTCTCTATTATATTATGACAGACCAGCTAGATCTACTGTCTCTATTATATTATGACAGACCAGCTAGATCTACTGTCTCTATTATATTATGACAGACCAGCTAGATCTACTGTCTCTATTATATTATGACAGACCAGCTAGATCTACTGTCTCTATTATATTATGACAGACCAGCTAGATCTACTGTCTCTATTATATTATGACAGACCAGCTAGATCTACTGTCTCTATTATATTATGACAGACCAGCTAGATCTACTGTCTCTATTATATTATGACAGACCAGCTAGATCTACTGTCTCTATTATATTATGACAGACCAGCTAGATCTACTGTCTCTATTATATTATGACAGACCAGCTAGATCTACTGTCTCTATTATATTATGACAGACCAGCTAGATCTACTGTCTCTATTATATTATGACAGACCAGCTAGATCTACTGTCTCTATTATATTATGACAGACCAGCTAGATCTACTGTCTCTATTATATTATGACAGACCAGCTAGATCTACTGTCTCTATTATATTATGACAGACCAGCTAGATCTACTGTCTCTATTATATTATGACAGACCAGCTAGATCTACTGTCTCTATTATATTATGACAGACCAGCTAGATCTACTGTCTCTATTATATTATGACAGACCAGCTAGATCTACTGTCTCTATTATATTATGACAGACCAGCTAGATCTACTGTCTCTATTATATTATGACAGACCAGCTAGATCTACTGTCTCTATTATATTATGACAGACCAGCTAGATCTACTGTCTCTATTATATTATGACAGACCAGCTAGATCTACTGTCTCTATTATATTATGACAGACCAGCTAGATCTACTGTCTCTATTATATTATGACAGACCAGCTAGATCTACTGTCTCTATTATATTATGACAGACCAGCTAGATCTACTGTCTCTATTATATTATGACAGACCAGCTAGATCTACTGTCTCTATTATATTATGACAGACCAGCTAGATCTACTGTCTCTATTATATTATGACAGACCAGCTAGATCTACTGTCTCTATTATATTATGACAGACCAGCTAGATCTACTGTCTCTATTATATTATGACAGACCAGCTAGATCTACTGTCTCTATTATATTATGACAGACCAGCTAGATCTACTGTCTCTATTATATTATGACAGACCAGCTAGATCTACTGTCTCTATTATATTATGACAGACCAGCTAGATCTACTGTCTCTATTATAATTATGACAGACCAGCTAGATCTACTGTCTCTATTATATTATGACAGACCAGCTAGATCTACTGTCTCTATTATATTATGACAGACCAGCTAGATCTACTGTCTCTATTATATTATGACAGACCAGCTAGATCTACTGTCTCTATTATATTATGACAGACCAGCTAGATCTACTGTCTCTATTATATTATGACAGACCAGCTAGATCTACTGTCTCTATTATATTATGACAGACCAGCTAGATCTACTGTCTCTATTATATTATGACAGACCAGCTAGATCTACTGTCTCTATTATATTATGACAGACCAGCTAGATCTACTGTCTCTATTATATTATGACAGACCAGCTAGATCTACTGTCTCTATTATATTATGACAGACCAGCTAGATCTACTGTCTCTATTATATTATGACAGACCAGCTAGATCTACTGTCTCTATTATATTATGACAGACCAGCTAGATCTACTGTCTCTATTATATTATGACAGACCAGCTAGATATACTGTCTCTATTATATTATGACAGACCAGCTAGATTTACTGTCTCTATTTTATTATGACAGACCAGCAAGATCTACTGTCTCTATTATATTATGACAGACCAGCTAGAACTACTGCCTCTATTATAATATGACAGACCAGTTAGATCTACTGTCTATATTATATTATGACATACCAGCTGAATACACTGTCTCTATTATATTATGACAGACCAGCTAGATCTACTGTCTCTATTATATTATGACAGACCAGCTAGATCTACTGTCTCTATTATAATATGACAGACCAGCTAGATCTACTGTCTCTATTATATTATGACAGACCAGCTAGATCTACTGTCTCTATTATATTATGACAGACCAGCTAGATCTACTGTCTCTATTATATTATGACAGACCAGCTAGATCTACTGCCTCTATTATAATATGACAGACCAGCTAGATCTACTGTCTCTATTATATTATGACAGACCAGATCTACTAGATATGACAGACCAGTCTACTATTATATTATGACAGACCAGCTAGATCTACTGTCTCTATTATATTATGACAGACCAGCTAGATCTACTGTCTCTATTATATTATGACAGACCAGCTAGATCTACTGTCTCTATTATATTATGACAGACCAGCTAGATCTACTGTCTCTATTATATTATGACAGACCAGCTAGATCTACTGTCTCTATTATATTATGACAGACCAGCTAGATCTACTGTCTCTATTATATTATGACAGACCAGCTAGATCTACTGTCTCTATTATATTATGACAGACCAGCTAGATCTACTGTCTCTATTATATTATGACAGACCAGCTAGATCTACTGTCTCTATTATATTATGACAGACCAGCTAGATCTACTGTCTCTATTATATTATGACAGACCAGCTAGACTACTGCCTCTATTATAATATGACAGACCAGCTAGATCTACTGTCTCTATTATATTATGACAGACCAGCTAGATCTCTGTCTCTATTATATTATGACAGACCAGCTAGATCTACTGTCTCTATTATAATATGACAGACCAGCTAGATCTACTGTCTCTATTATATTATGACAGACCAGCTAGATCTACTGTCTCTATTATATTATGACAGACCAGCTAGATCTACTGTCTCTATTATATTATGACAGACCAGCTAGATCTACTGTCTCTATTATATTATGACAGACCAGCTAGATCTACTGTCTCTATTATATTATGACAGACCAGCTAGATCTACTGTCTCTATTATATTATGACAGACCAGCTAGATCTACTGTCTCTATTATATTATGACAGACCAGCTAGATCTACTGTCTCTATTATATTATGACAGACCAGCTAGATCTACTGTCTCTATTATATTATGACAGACCAGCTAGATCTACTGTCTCTATTATATTATGACAGACCAGCTAGATCTACTGTCTCTATTATATATGACAGACCAGCTAGATCTACTGTCTCTATTATATTATGACAGACCAGCTAGATCTACTGTCTCTATTATATTATGACAGACCAGCTAGATCTACTGTCTCTATTATATTATGACAGACCAGCTAGATCTACTGTCTCTATTATATTATGACAGACCAGCTAGATCTACTGTCTCTATTATATTATGACAGACCAGCTAGATCTACTGTCTCTATTATATTATGACAGACCAGCTAGATCTACTGTCTCTATTATATTATGACAGACCAGCTAGATCTACTGTCTCTATTATATTATGACAGACCAGCTAGATCTACTGTCTCTATTATATTATGACAGACCAGCTAGATCTACTGTCTCTATTATATTATGACAGACCAGCTAGATCTACTGTCTCTATTTATATTATGACAGACCAGCTAGATCTACTGTCTCTATTATATTATGACAGACCAGCTAGAACTACTGCCTCTATTATAATATGACAGACCAGTTAGATCTACTGTCTCTATTATATTATGACATACCAGCTGAATATGACATACCAGCTGAATACTCTGTCTCTATTATATTATGACAGACCAGCTAGATCTACTGTCTATATTATATTATGACAGACCAGCTAGATCTACTGCCTCTATTATATTATAATATATGACAGACCAGCTAGATCTACTGTCTCTATTATATTATGACAGACCAGCTAGATCTACTGTCTCTATTATATTATGACAGACCAGCTAGATCTACTGTCTCTATTATATTATGACAGACCAGCTAGATCTACTGTCTCTATTATATTATGACAGACCAGCTAGATCTACTGTCTCTATTATATTATGACAGACCAGCTAGATCTACTGTCTCTATTATATTATGACAGACCAGCTAGATCTACTGTCTCTATTATATTATGACAGACCAGCTAGATCTACTGTCTCTATTATATTATGACAGACCAGCTAGATCTACTGTCTCTATTATATTATGACAGACCAGCTAGATCTACTGTCTCTATTATATTATGACAGACCAGCTAGATCTACTGTCTCTATTATATTATGACAGACCAGCTAGATCTACTGTCTCTATTATATTATGACAGACCAGCTAGATCTACTGTCTCTATTATATTATGACAGACCAGCTAGATCTACTGTCTCTATTATATTATGACAGACCAGCTAGATCTACTGTCTCTATTATATTATGACAGACCAGCTAGATCTACTGTCTCTATTATATTATGACAGACCAGCTAGATCTACTGTCTCTATTATATTATGACAGACCAGCTAGATCTACTGTCTCTATTATATTATGACAGACCAGCTAGATCTACTGTCTCTATTATATTATGACAGACCAGCTAGATCTACTGTCTCTATTATATTATGACAGACCAGCTAGATCTACTGTCTCTATTATATTATGACAGACCAGCTAGATCTACTGTCTCTATTATATTATGACAGACCAGCTAGATCTACTGTCTCTATTATATTATGACAGACCAGCTAGATACTACTATCTATATTATATTATGACAGACCAGCTAGATCTACTGTCTCTATTATATTATGACAGACCAGCTAGATCTACTGTCTCTATTATAATATGCCAGACCAGCTAGATCTATTGTCTCTATTATAATATGACAGACCAGCTAGATCTACTGTCTCTATTATATTATGACAGACCAGCTAGATCTACTGTCTCTATTATATTATGACAGACCAGCTAGATCTACTGTCTCTATTATATTATGACAGACCAGCTAGATCTACTGTCTCTATTATATTATGACAGACCAGCTAGATCTACTGTCTCTATTATATTATGACAGACCAGCTAGATCTACTGTCTCTATTATATTATGACAGACCAGCTAGATCTACTGTCTCTATTATATTATGACAGACCAGCTAGATCTACTGTCTCTATTATATTATGACAGACCAGCTAGATCTACTGTCTCTATTATATTATGACAGACCAGCTAGATCTACTGTCTCTATTATATTATGACAGACCAGCTAGATCTATAATATGACAGACCAGCTAGATCTACTGTCTCTATTATATTATGACAGACCAGCTATATCTACTGTCTCTATTATATTATGACAGACCAGCTAGATCTACTGTCGCTATTATATTATGACAGACCAGCTAGATCTACTGTCGCTATTATACTATAACAGACCAGCTAGATCTACTGTCTCTATTATATTATGACAGACCAGCTAGATCTACTGTCTCTATTATATTATGACAGACCAGCTAGATCTACTGTCTCTATTATATTATGACAGACCAGCTAGATCCACTGTCTCTATTATATTATGACAGACCAGGTAGATATACTGTCTCTATTATACTATGACAGACCAGCTAGATCTACTGTCTCTATTTTATTATGACAGACCAGCAAGATCTACTGTCTCTATTATATTATGACAGACCAGCTAGAACTACTGCCTCTATTAAATTATGACCGACCAGCTAGATCTACTGTCTCTATTATATTATGACAGACCAGGTGGATATACTGTCTCTATTATATTATGACAATCCAGCTAGATCTACTGTCTATATTATATTATGACAGACCAGCTAGATCTACTGCCTTGAATATAATATGACAGACCAGCTAGATCTACTGTCTCTATTATATTATGACAGACCAGCTGGATCTACTGTCTCTTTTATATTATGACAGACCAGCTAGATCTACTGTCTCTGTTATAATATGACAGACCAGCTAGATCTACTGTCTCTATTATATCATGACAGACGAGCTAGATCTACTGTCTCTATTATATTATGACAGACCAGGTAGATCTACTGTCTCTATTATATTATGACAGACCAGCTAGATCTACTGTCTCGATTATAATATGACAGACCAGCTAGATCTACTGTCTCTATTATATTATGACAGACCAGCTAGATCTACTGTCTCTATTATATTATGACAGACCAGCTAGATCTACTGTCTATATTATATTATTATGACAGACCAGCTAGATCTACTGTCTCTATTATATTATGACAGACCAGCTAGATCTACTGTCTCTATTATAATATGACAGACCAGCTAGATCTACTGTCTCTATTATATTATGACAGACCAGCTAGATCTACTGTCTCTATTATATTATGACAGACCAGCTAGATCTACTGTCTCTATTATATTATGACAGACCAGCTAGATCTACTGTCTCTATTATATTATGACAGACCAGCTAGATCTACTGTCTCTATTATATTATGACAGACCAGCTAGATCTACTGTCTCTATTATATTATGACAGACCAGCTAGATCTACTGTCTCTATTATATTATGACAGACCAGCTAGATCTACTGTCTCTATTATATTATGACAGACCAGCTAGATCTACTGTCTCTATTATATTATGACAGACCAGCTAGATCTACTGTCTCTATTATATTATGACAGACCAGCTAGATCTACTGTCTCTATTATATTATGACAGACCAGCTAGATCTACTGTCTCTATTATATTATGACAGACCAGCTAGATCTACTGTCTCTATTATATTATGACAGACCAGCTAGATCTACTGCCTCTATTATAATATGACAGACCAGCTAGATCTACTGTCTCTATTATATTATGACAGACCAGCTAGATATACTGTCTCTATTATATTATGACAGACCAGCTAGATCTACTGTCTCTATTATATTATGACAGACCAGCTAGATCTACTGTCTCTATTATATTATGACAGACCAGCTAGATCTACTGTCTCTATTATATTATGACAGACCAGCTAGATCTACTGTCTCTATTATATTATGACAGACCAGCTAGATCTACTGTCTCTATTATATTATGACAGACCAGCTAGATCTACTGTCTCTATTATATTATGACAGACCAGCTAGATCTACTGTCTCTATTATATTATGACAGACCAGCTAGATCTACTGTCTCTATTATATTATGACAGACCAGCTAGATCTACTGTCTCCATTATATTATGACAGACCAGCTAGATCTACTGCCTCTATTATAATATGACAGACCAGCTAGATCTACTGTCTCTATTATATTATGACAGACCAGCTAGATCTACTGTCTCTATTATATTATGACAGACCAGCTAGATCTACTGTCTCTATTATATTATGACAGACCAGCTAGATCTACTGCCTCTATTATAATATGACAGACCAGCTAGATCTACTGTCTCTATTATATTATGACAGACCAGCTAGATCTACTGTCTCTATTATATTATGACAGACCAGCTAGATCTACTGTCTCTATTATATTATGACAGACCAGCTAGATCTACTGTCTCTATTATATTATGACAGACCAGCTAGATCTACTGTCTCTATTATATTATGACAGACCAGCTAGATCTACTGTCTCTATTATATTATGACAGACCAGCTAGATCTACTGTCTCTATTATATTATGACAGACCAGCTAGATCTACTGTCTCTATTATATTATGACAGACCAGCTAGATCTACTGTCTCTATTATATTATGACAGACCAGCTAGATCTACTGTCTCTATTATATTATGACAGACCAGCTAGATCTACTGTCTCTATTATATTATGACAGACCAGCTAGATCTACTGTCTCTATTATATTATGACAGACCAGCTAGATCTACTGTCTCTATTATATTATGACAGACCAGCTAGATCTACTGTCTCTATTATATTATGACAGACCAGCTAGATCTACTGTCTCTATTATATTATGACAGACCAGCTAGATCTACTGTCTCTATTATAATATGACAGACCAGCTAGATCTACTGCCTCTATCATATTATGACAGACCAGCTAGATATACTGTCTCTATTATATATGACAGACCAGCTAGATCTACTGTCTCTATTATATTATGGCAGACCCGCTAGATCTGCTGTCTTTATTATATTATGACAGACGAGCTAGATCTACTGTCTCTATTATATTATGACAGACCAGCTAGATCTACTGCCTCTAATATAGTATTACAGGCCAGCTAGATCTACTGTCTCTATTATATTAAGAGAGACCAGCTAGATCTACTGTCTCTATTATATATTATGACAGACCAGCTAGATCTACTGTCTCTATTATATTATGACAGACCAGCTAGATCTACTGTCTCTATTATATTATGACAGACCAGCTAGATCTACTGTCTCTATTATATTATGACAGACCAGCTAGATCTACTGTCTCTATTATATTATGACAGACCAGCTAGATCTACTGTCTCTATTATATTATGACAGACCAGCTAGATCTACTGTCTCTATTATATTATGACAGACCAGCTAGATCTACTGTCTCTATTATATTATGACAGACCAGCTAGATCTACTGTCTCTATTATATTATGACAGACCAGCTAGATCTACTGTCTCTATTATATTATGACAGACCAGCTAGATCTACTGTCTCTATTATATTATGACAGACCAGCTAGATCTACTGTCTCTATTATATTATGACAGACCAGCTAGATCTACTGTCTCTATTATATTATGACAGACCAGCTAGATCTACTGTCTCTATTATATTATGACAGACCAGCTAGATCTACTGTCTCTATTATATTATGACAGACCAGCTAGATCTACTGTCTCTATTATATTATGACAGACCAGCTAGATCTACTGTCTCTATTATATTATGACAGACCAGCTAGATCTACTGTCTCTATTATATTATGACAGACCAGCTAGATCTACTGTCTCTATTATATTATGACAGACCAGCTAGATCTACTGTCTCTATTATATTATGACAGACCAGCTAGATCTACTGTCTCTATTATATTATGACAGACCAGCTAGATCTACTGTCTCTATTATATTATGACAGACCAGCTAGATCTACTGTCTCTATTATATTATGACAGACCAGCTAGATCTACTGTCTCTATTATATTATGACAGACCAGCTAGATCTACTGTCTCTATTATATTATGACAGACCAGCTAGATCTACTGTCTCTATTATATTATGACAGACCAGCTAGATCTACTGTCTCTATTATATTATGACAGACCAGCTAGATCTACTGTCTCTATTATATTAACAGACCAGCTAGATCTACTGTCTCTATTATAATATGACAGACCAGCTAGATCTACTGTCTCTATTATATTATGACAGACCAGCTAGATATACTGTCTCTATTATATTATGACAGACCAGCTAGATCTATACTGTCTCTATTATATTATGACAGACCAGCTAGATCTACTGTCTCTATTTTATTATGACAGACCAGCTAGATCTACTGTCTCTATTATATTATGACAGACCAGCTAGAACTACTGCCTCTATTATAATATGACAGACCAGTTAGATCTACTGTCTATATTATATTATGACAGACCAGCTAGAATACTACTGTCTCTATTATATTATGACAGACCAGCTAGATCTACTGTCTATATTATATTATGACAGACCAGCTAGATCTACTGCCTCTATTATAATATGACAGACCAGCTAGATCTACTGTCTCTATTATATTATGACAGACCAGCTAGATCTACTGTCTCTATTATATTATGACAGACCAGCTAGATCTACTGTCTATATTATATTATGACAGACCAGCTAGATCTACTGTCTCTATTATATTATGACAGACCAGCTAGATCTACTGTCTCTATTATATTATGACAGACCAGCTAGATCTACTGTCTCTATTATATTATGACAGACCAGCTAGATCTACTGTCTCTATTATATTATGACAGACCAGCTAGATCTACTGTCTCTATTATATTATGACAGACCAGCTAGATCTACTGTCTCTATTATATTATGACAGACCAGCTAGATCTACTGTCTCTATTATATTATGACAGACCAGCTAGATCTACTGTCTCTATTATATTATGACAGACCAGCTAGATCTACTGTCTCTATTATATTATGACAGACCAGCTAGATCTACTGTCTCTATTATATTATGACAGACCAGCTAGATCTACTGTCTCTATTATATTATGACAGACCAGCTAGATCTACTGTCTCTATTATATTATGACAGACCAGCTAGATCTACTGTCTCTATTATATTATGACAGACCAGCTAGATCTACTGTCTCTATTATATTATGACAGACCAGCTAGATCTACTGTCTCTATTATATTATGACAGACCAGCTAGATCTACTGTCTCTATTATATTATGACAGACCAGCTAGATCTACTGTCTCTATTATATTATGACAGACCAGCTAGATCTACTGTCTCTATTATATTATGACAGACCAGCTAGATCTACTGTCTCTATTATATTATGACAGACCAGCTAGATCTACTGTCTCTATTATATTATGACAGACCAGCTAGATCTACTGTCTCTATTATATTATGACAGACCAGCTAGATCTACTGTCTCTATTATATATGACAGACCATGACTAGACTATTATATTATGACAGATCAGCTAGATCTACTCTCTATTATATTATGACAGACCAGCTAGATCTACTGTCTCTATTATATTATGACAGACCAGCTAGATCTACTGTCTCTATTATATTATGACAGACCAGCTAGATCTACTGTCTCTATTATATTATGACAGACCAGCTAGATCTACTGTCTCTATTATATTATGACAGACCAGCTAGATCTACTGTCTCTATTATAATATGACAGACCAGCTAGATCTACTGTCTCTATTATATTATGACAGACCAGCTAGATCTACTGTCTCTATTATATTATGACAGACCAGCTAGATCTACTGTCTCTATTATATTATGACAGACCAGCTAGATCTACTGTCTCTATTATAATATGACAGACCAGCTAGATCTACTGTCTCTATTATATTATGACAGACCAGCTAGATCTACTGTCTCTATTATATTATGACAGACCAGCTAGATCTACTGTCTCTATTATATTATGACAGACCAGCTAGATCTACTGTCTCTATTATATTATGACAGATCTACTGTCTCAGCTAGATCTACTGTCTCTATTATATTATGACAGACCAGCTAGATCTACTGTCTCTATTATATTATGACAGACCAGCTAGATCTACTGTCTCTATTATATTATGACAGACCAGCTAGATCTACTGTCTCTATTATATTATGACAGACCAGCTAGATCTACTGTCTCTATTATATTATGACAGACCAGCTAGATCTACTGTCTCTATTTATATTATGACAGACCAGCTAGATCTACTGTCTCTATTATATTATGACAGACCAGCTAGATCTACTGTCTCTATTATATTATGACAGACCAGCTAGATCTACTGTCTCTATTATATTATGACAGACCAGCTAGATCTACTGTCTCTATTATATTATGACAGACCAGCTAGATCTACTGTCTCTATTATATTATGACAGACCAGCTAGATCTACTGTCTCTATTATATTATGACAGACCAGCTAGATCTACTGTCTCTATTTTATTATGACAGACCAGCAAGATCTACTGTCTCTATTATATTATGACAGACCAGCTAGACTACTGCCTCTATTATAATATGACAGACCAGTTAGATCTACTGTCTATATTATATTATGACAGACCAGCTAGAATACTGTCTCTATTATATTATGACAGACCAGCTAGATCTACTGTCTCTATTATATTATGACAGACCAGCTAGATCTACTGCCTCTATTATAATATGACAGACCAGCTAGATCTACTGTCTCTATTATATTATGACAGACCAGCTAGATCTACTGTCTCTATTATATTATGACAGACCAGCTAGATCTACTGTCTCTATTATATTATGACAGACCAGCTAGATCTACTGTCTCTATTATATTATGACAGACCAGCTAGATCTACTGTCTCTATTATATTATGACAGACCAGCTAGATCTACTGTCTCTATTATATTATGACAGACCAGCTAGATCTACTGTCTCTATTATATTATGACAGACCAGCTAGATCTACTGTCTCTATTATATTATGACAGACCAGCTAGATCTACTGTCTCTATTATATTATGACAGACCAGCTAGATCTACTGTCTCTATTATATTATGACAGACCAGCTAGATCTACTGTCTCTATTATATATGACAGACCAGAGACAAGCTAGATCTACTGTCTCTATTATATTATGACAGACCAGCTAGATCTACTGTCTCTATTATATTATGACAGACCAGCTAGATCTACTGTCTCTATTATATTATGACAGACCAGCTAGATCTACTGTCTCTATTATATTATGACAGACCAGCTAGATCTACTGTCTCTATTATATTATGACAGACCAGCTAGATCTACTGTCTCTATTATATTATGACAGACCAGCTAGATCTACTGTCTCTATTATATTATGACAGACCAGCTAGATCTACTGTCTCTATTATATTATGACAGACCAGCTAGATCTACTGTCTCTATTATATTATGACAGACCAGCTAGATCTACTGTCTCTATTATATTATGACAGACCAGCTAGATCTACTGTCTCTATTATATTATGACAGACCAGCTAGATCTACTGTCTCTATTATATTATGACAGACCAGCTAGATCTACTGTCTCTATTATATTATGACAGACCAGCTAGATCTACTGTCTCTATTATATTATGACAGACCAGCTAGATCTACTGTCTCTATTATATTATGACAGACCAGCTAGATCTACTGTCTCTATTATATTATGACAGACCAGCTAGATCTACTGTCTCTATTATATTATGACAGACCAGCTAGATCTACTGTCTCTATTATAATATGACAGACCAGCTAGATCTACTGTCTCTATTATATTATGACAGACCAGCTAGATCTACTGTCTCTATTATATTATGACAGACCAGCTAGATCTACTGTCTCTATTATATTATGACAGACCAGCTAGATCTACTGTCTCTATTATATTATGATAGACCAGCTAGATCTACTGTCTCTATTATATTATGACAGACCAGCTAGATCTACTGTCTCTATTATATTATGACAGACCAGCTAGATCTACTGTCTCTATTATATTATGACAGACCAGCTAGATCTACTGTCTCTATTATATTATGACAGACCAGCTAGATCTACTGTCTCTATTATATTATGACAGACCAGCTAGATCTACTGTCTCTATTATAATATGACAGACCAGCTTGATCTACTGTCTCTATTATATTATGACAGACCAGCTAGATCTACTGTCTCTATTATATTATGACAGACCAGCTAGATCTACTGCCTCTATTATAATATGACAGACCAGCTAGATCTACTGTCTCTATTATATTATGACAGACCAGCTAGATCTACTGTCTCTATTATATTATGACAGACCAGCTAGATCTACTGTCTCTATTATATTATGACAGACCAGCTAGATCTACTGTCTCTATTATAATATGACAGACCAGCTAGATCTACTGTCTCTATTATATTATGACAGACCAGCTAGATCTACTGTCTCTATTATATTATATAGATACTATGACAGACCAGCTAGATCTACTGTCTCTATTATATTATGACAGACCAGCTAGATCTACTGTCTCTATTATAATATGACAGACCAGCTAGATCTACTGTCTCTATTATATTATGACAGACCAGCTAGATCTACTGTCTCTATTATATTATGACAGACCAGCTAGATCTACTGTCTCTATTATAATATGACAGACCAGCTAGATCTACTGTCTCTATTATATTATGACAGACCAGCTAGATCTACTGTCTCTATTATATTATGACAGACCAGCTAGATCTACTGTCTCTATTATATTATGACAGACCAGCTAGATCTACTGTCTCTATTATATTATGACAGACAGACTCTATTATATTATGACATCTACTGTCTCTATTATATTATGACAGACCAGCTAGATCTACTGTCTCTATTATATTATGACAGACCAGCTAGATCTACTGTCTCTATTATATTATGACAGACCAGCTAGATCTACTGTCTCTATTATATTATGACAGACCAGCTAGATATACTGTCTCTATTATATTATGACAGACCAGCTAGATCTACTGTCTCTATTATATTATGACAGACCAGCTAGATCTACTGTCTCTATTATATTATGACAGACCAGCTAGAACTACTGTCTCTATTATAATATGACAGACCAGTTAGATCTACTGTCTATATTATATTATGACATACCAGCTGAATACACTGTCTCTATTATATTATGACAGACCAGCTAGATCTACTGTCTCTATTATATTATGACAGACCAGCTAGATCTACTGCCTCTATTATATTATGACAGACCAGCTAGATCTACTGTCTCTATTATATTATGACAGACCAGCTAGATCTACTGTCTCTATTATATTATGACAGACCAGCTAGATCTACTGTCTCTATTATATTATGACAGACCAGCTAGATCTACTGTCTCTATTATATTATGACAGACCAGCTAGATCTACTGTCTCTATTATATTATGACAGACCAGCTATGACAGACCATCTACTGTCTCTATTATATTATGACAGACCAGCTAGATCTACTGTCTCTATTATATTATGACAGACCAGCTAGATCTACTGTCTCTCTTTTATTATGACAGACCAGCTAGATCTACTGTCTCTATTATATTATGACAGACCAGCTAGAACTACTGCCTCTATTATAATATGACAGACCAGAACTTAGATCTACTGTCTATATTATATTATATGACATACCAGCTGAATACACTGTCTCTATTATATTATGACAGACCAGCTAGATCTACTGTCTATATTATATTATGACAGACCAGCTAGATCTACTGCCTCTATTATAATATGAGAGACAAGCTAGATCTACGGTCTCTATTATATTATGACAGACCAGCTAGATCTACTGTCTCTATTATATTATGACAGACCAGCTAGATCTACTGTCTCTATTATATTATGACAGACCAGCTAGATCTACTGTCTCTATTATATTATGACAGACCAGCTAGATCTACTGTCTCTATTATATTATGACAGACCAGCTAGATCTACTGTCTCTATTATATTATGACAGACCAGCTAGATCTACTGTCTCTATTATATTATGACAGACCAGCTAGATCTACTGTCTCTATTATATTATGACAGACCAGCTAGATCTACTGTCTCTATTATATTATGACAGACCAGCTAGATATACTGTCTCTATTATATTATGACAGACCAGCTAGATCTACTGTCTCTATTATATTATGACAGACCAGCTAGATCTACTGTCTCTATTATATTATGACAGACCAGCTAGATCTACTGTCTCTATTATATTATGACAGACCAGCTAGATCTACTGTCTCTATTATATTATGACAGACCAGCTAGATCTACTGTCTCTATTATATTATGACAGACCAGCTAGATCTACTGTCTCTATTATATTATGACAGACCAGCTAGATCTACTGTCTCTATTATATTATGACAGACCAGCTAGATCTACTGTCTCTATTATATTATGACAGACCAGCTAGATCTACTGTCTCTATTATATTATGACAGACCAGCTAGATCTACTGTCTCTATTATATTATGACAGACCAGCTAGATCTACTGTCTCTATTATATTATGACAGACCAGCTAGATCTACTGTCTCTATTATATTATGACAGACCAGCTAGATCTACTGTCTCTATTATATTATGACAGACCAGCTAGATCTACTGTCTCTATGACAGACCAGCTAGATCTACTGTCTCTATTATATTATGACAGACCAGCTAGATCTACTGTCTCTATTATATTATGACAGACCAGCTAGATCTACTGTCTCTATTATATTATGACAGACCAGCTAGATCTACTGTCTCTATTATATTATGACAGACCAGCTAGATCTACTGTCTCTATTATATTATGACAGACCAGCTAGATCTACTGTCTCTATTATATTATGACAGACCAGCTAGATCTACTGTCTCTATTATATTATGACAGACCAGCTAGATCTACTGTCTCTATTATATTATGACAGACCAGCTAGATCTACTGTCTCTATTATATTATGACAGACCAGCTAGATCTACTGTCTCTATTATATTATGACAGACCAGCTAGATCTACTGCCTCTATTATAATATGACAGACCAGCTAGATCTACTGTCTCTATTATATTATGACAGACCAGCTAGATCTACTGTCTCTATTATATTATGACAGACCAGCTAGATCTACTGTCTCTATTATATTATGACAGACCAGCTAGATCTACTGCCTCTATTATAATATGATTATATTATGACAGACCAGCTAGATCTACTGTCTCTATTATATTATGACAGACCAGCTAGATCTACTGTCTCTATTATATTATGACAGACCAGCTAGATCTACTGTCTCTATTATATTATGACAGACCAGCTAGATCTACTGTCTCTATTATATTATGACAGACCAGCTAGATCTACTGTCTCTATTATATTATGACAGACCAGCTAGATCTACTGTCTCTATTATATTATGACAGACCAGCTAGATCTACTGTCTCTATTATATTATGACAGACCAGCTAGATCTACTGTCTCTATTATATTATGACAGACCAGCTAGATCTACTGTCTCTATTGTACTATGACAGACCAGCTAGATTTACTGTCTCTATTATATTATGACAGACCAGCTAGATCTACTGTCTCTATTATATTATGACAAACCAGCTAGATCTACTGTCTCTATTGTACTATGACAGACCAGCTAGATCTACTGTCTCTATTACATTATGACAGACCAGCTAGATCTACTGTCTCTATTATATTTTGACAGACCAGGTAGATTTACTGTCTCTATTATATTATGACAGACCAGCTAGATATACTGTCTCTATTATATTATGACAGACCAGCTAGATTTACTGTCTCTATTTTATTATGACAGACCAGCAAGATCTACTGTCTCTATTATATTATGACAAACCAGCTAGATCTACTGTCTCTACTATATTATGACAGACCAGCTAGATCTACTGTCTATATTATATTATGACATACCAGCTGAATACACTGTCTCTATTATATTATGACAGACCAGCTAGATCTACTGTCTATATTATATTATGACAGACCAGCTAGATCTACTGCCTCTATTATAATATGAGAGACAAGCTAGATCTACGGTCTCTATTATATTGACAGACCAGCTAGATCTACTGTCTCTATTATATTATGACAGACCAGCTAGATCTACTGTCTCTATTATATTATGACAGACCAGCTAGATCTACTGTCTCTATTATATTATGACAGACCAGCTAGATCTACTGTCTCTATTATATTATGACAGACCAGCTAGATCTACTGTCTCTATTATATTATGACAGACCAGCTAGAACTACTGCCTCTATTATATTATGACAGACCAGCTAGATCTACTGTCTCTATTATATTATGACAGACCAGCTAGATCTACTGTCTCTATTATATTATGACAGACCAGCTAGATCTACTGTCTCTATTATATTATGACAGACCAGCTAGATCTACTGTCTCTATTATATTATGACAGACCAGCTAGATCTACTGTCTCTATTATATTATGACAGACCAGCTAGATCTACTGTCTCTATTATATTATGACAGACCAGCTAGATCTACTGTCTCTATTATATTATGACAGACCAGCTAGATCTACTGTCTCTATTATATTATGACAGACCAGCTAGATCTACTGTCTCTATTATATTATGACAGACCAGCTAGATCTACTGTCTCTATTATATTATGACAGACCAGCTAGATCTACTGTCTCTATTATATTATGACAGACCAGCTAGATCTACTGTCTCTATTATATTATGACAGACCAGCTAGATCTACTGTCTCTATTATATTATGACAGACCAGCTAGATCTACTGTCTCTATTATATTATGACAGACCAGCTAGATCTACTGTCTCTATTATATTATGACAGACCAGCTAGATCTACTGTCTCTATTATATTATGACAGACCAGCTAGATCTACTGTCTCTATTATATTATGACAGACCAGCTAGATCTACTGTCTCTATTATATTATGACAGACCAGCTAGATCTACTGTCTCTATTATATTATGACAGACCAGCTAGATCTACTGTCTCTATTATATTATGACAGACCAGCTAGATCTACTGTCTCTATTATATTATGACAGACCAGCTAGATCTACTGTCTCTATTATATTATGACAGACCAGCTAGATCTACTGTCTCTATTATATTATGACAGACCAGCTAGATCTACTGTCTCTATTATATTATGACAGACCAGCTAGATCTACTGTCTCTATTATATTATGACAGACCAGCTAGATCTACTGTCTCTATTATATTATGACAGACCAGCTAGATCTACTGTCTCTATTATATTATGACAGACCAGCTAGATCTACTGTCTCTATTATATTATGACAGACCAGCTAGATCTACTGTCTCTATTATATTATGACAGACCAGCTAGATCTACTGTCTCTATTATATTATGACAGACCAGCTAGATCTACTGTCTCTATTATATTATGACAGACCAGCTAGATCTACTGTCTCTATTATATTATGACAGACCAGCTAGATCTACTGTCTCTATTATATTATGACAGACCAGCTAGATCTACTGTCTCTATTATATTATGACAGACCAGCTAGATCTACTGTCTCTATTATATTATGACAGACCAGCTAGATCTACTGTCTCTATTATATTATGACAGACCAGCTAGATCTACTGTCTCTATTATATTATGACAGACCAGCTAGATCTACTGTCTCTATTATATTATGACAGACCAGCTAGATCTACTGTCTCTATTATATTATGACAGACCAGCTAGATCTACTGTCTCTATTATAATATGACAGACCAGCTAGATCTACTGTCTCTATTATATTATGACAGACCAGCTAGATCTACTGTCTCTATTATATTATGACAGACCAGCTAGATCTACTGTCTCTATTATATTATGACAGACCAGCTAGATCTACTGTCTCTATTATATTATGACAGACCAGCTAGATCTACTGTCTCTATTATATTATGACAGACCAGCTAGATCTACTGTCTCTATTATATTATGACAGACCAGCTAGATCTACTGTCTCTATTATATTATGACAGACCAGCTAGATCTACTGTCTCTATTATATTATGACAGACCAGCTAGATCTACTGTCTCTATTATATTATGACAGACCAGCTAGATCTACTGTCTCTATTATATTATGACAGACCAGCTAGATCTACTGTCTCTATTATATTATGACAGACCAGCTAGATCTACTGTCTCTATTATATTATGACAGACCAGCTAGATCTACTGTCTCTATTATATTATGACAGACCAGCTAGATCTACTGTCTCTATTATATTATGACAGACCAGCTAGATCTACTGTCTCTATTATATTATGACAGACCAGCTAGATCTACTGTCTCTATTATATTATGACAGACCAGCTAGATCTACTGTCTCTATTATATTATGACAGACCAGCTAGATCTACTGTCTCTATTATATTATGACAGACCAGCTAGATCTACTGTCTCTATTATATTATGACAGACCAGCTAGATCTACTGTCTCTATTATATTATGACAGACCAGCTAGATCTACTGTCTCTATTATATTATGACAGACCAGCTAGATCTACTGTCTCTATTATATTATGACAGACCAGCTAGATCTACTGTCTCTATTATATTATGACAGACCAGCTAGATCTACTGTCTCTATTATATTATGACAGACCAGCTAGATCTACTGTCTCTATTATATTATGACAGACCAGCTAGATCTACTGTCTCTATTATATTATGACAGACCAGCTAGATCTACTGTCTCTATTATATTATGACAGACCAGCTAGATCTACTGTCTCTATTATATTATGACAGACCAGCTAGATCTACTGTCTCTATTATATTATGACAGACCAGCTAGATCTACTGTCTCTATTATATTATGACAGACCAGCTAGATCTACTGTCTCTATTATATTATGACAGACCAGCTAGATCTACTGTCTCTATTATATTATGACAGACCAGCTAGATCTACTGTCTCTATTATATTATGACAGACCAGCTAGATCTACTGTCTCTATTATATTATGACAGACCAGCTAGATCTACTGTCTCTATTATATTATGACAGACCAGCTAGATCTACTGTCTCTATTATATTATGACAGACCAGCTAGATCTACTGTCTCTATTATATTATGACAGACCAGCTAGATCTACTGTCTCTATTATATTATGACAGACCAGCTAGATCTACTGTCTCTATTATATTATGACAGACCAGCTAGATCTACTGTCTCTATTATATTATGACAGACCAGCTAGATCTACTGTCTCTATTATATTATGACAGACCAGCTAGATCTACTGTCTCTATTATATTATGACAGACCAGCTAGATCTACCGTCTCTATTATATTATGACAGACCAGCTAGATCTACTGTCTCTATTATATTATGACAGACCAGCTAGATCTACTGTCTCTATTATATTATGACAGACCAGCTAGATCTACTGTCTCTATTATATTATGACAGACCAGCTAGATCTACTGTCTCTATTATATTATGACAGACCAGCTAGATCTACTGCCTCTATTATAATATTACAGACCAGCTAGATCTACTGTCTCTATTATAATATGACAGACCAGCTAGATCTACTGTCTCTATTATATTATGACAGACCAGCTAGATCTACTGTCTATATTATATTATGACAGACCAGCTAGATCTACTGCCTCTATTATAATATGAGAGACAAGCTAGATCTACGGTCTCTATTATATTATGACAGACCAGCTAGATCTACTGTCTCTATTATATTATGACAGACCAGCTAGATCTACTGTCTCTATTATATTATGACAGACCAGCTAGATCTACTGTCTCTATTATATTATGACAGACCAGCTAGATCTACTGTCTCTATTATATTATGACAGACCAGCTAGATCTACTGTCTCTATTATATTATGACAGACCAGCTAGATCTACTGTCTCTATTATATTATGACAGACCAGCTAGATCTACTGTCTCTATTATAATATGACAGACCAGCTAGATCTACGGTCTCTATTATATTATGACAGACCAGGTAGATATACTGTCTCTATTATATTATGACAGACCAGCTAGATCTACTGTCTATATTATATTATGACAGACCAGCTAGATCTACTGTCTCTATTATATTATGACAGACCAGCTAGATCTACTGTCTCTATTATATTATGACAGACCAGCTAGATCTACTGTCTCTATTATATTATGACAGACCAGCTAGATCTACTGTCTCTATTATATTATGACAGACCAGCTAGATCTACTGTCTCTATTATATTATGACAGACCAGCTAGATCTACTGTCTCTATTATATTATGACAGACCAGCTAGATCTACTGTCTCTATTATATTATGACAGACCAGCTAGATCTACTGTCTCTATTATAATATGACAGACCAGCTAGATCTACTGTCTCTATTATATTATGACAGACCAGCTAGATCTACTGTCTCTATTATATTATGACAGACCAGCTAGATCTACTGTCTCTATTATATTATGACAGACCAGCTAGATCTACTGTCTCTATTATATTATGACAGACCAGCTAGATCTACTGTCTCTATTATATTATGACAGACCAGCTAGATCTACTGTCTCTATTATATTATGACAGACCAGCTAGATCTACTGTCTCTATTATATTATGACAGACCAGCTAGATCTACTGTCTCTATTATATTATGACAGACCAGCTAGATCTACTGTCTCTATTATAATATGACAGACCAGCTAGATCTACTGTCTCTATTATATTATGACAGACCAGCTAGATCTACTGTCTCTATTATATTATGACAGACCAGCTAGATCTACTGTCTCTATTATATTATGACAGACCAGCTAGATCTACTGTCTCTATTATATTATGACAGACCAGCTAGATCTACTGTCTCTATTATATTATGACAGACCAGCTAGATCTACTGTCTCTATTATATTATGACAGACCAGCTAGATCTACTGTCTCTATTATATTATGACAGACCAGCTAGATCTACTGTCTCTATTATATTATGACAGACCAGCTAGATCTACTGTCTCTATTATATTATGACAGACCAGCTAGATCTACTGTCTCTATTATATTATGACAGACCAGCTAGATCTACTGTCTCTATTATATTATGACAGACCAGCTAGATCTACTGTCTCTATTATATTATGACAGACCAGCTAGATCTACTGTCTCTATTATATTATGACAGACCAGCTAGATCTACTGCCTCTATTATATTATGACAGACCAGCTAGATCTACTGTCTCTATTATATTATGACAGACCAGCTAGATCTACTGTCTCTATTATATTATGACAGACCAGCTAGATCTACTGTCTCTATTATATTATGACAGACCAGCTAGATCTACTGTCTCTATTATATTATGACAGACCAGCTAGATCTACTGTCTCTATTATATTATGACAGACCAGCTAGATCTACTGACTCTATTCTAATTTGACAGACCAGGTAGATCTACTGTCTCCATTATATTATGACAGACCAGCTAGATCTACTGTCTCTATTATATTATGACAGACCAATGAGATCTACTGTCTCTATTGTATTATGAAACCAGCTAGATCAACTATCTCTATTATATTATGACAGACCAGCTAGATCTACTGACTCTATTCTAATTTGACAGACCAGGTAGATCTACTGTCTCCATTATATTATGACAGACCAGCTAGATCTACTGTCTCTATTATATTATGACAGACCAACGAGATCTACTGTCTCTATTGTATTATGACAGACCAGCTAGATCAACTATCTCTATTATATTATGACAGACCAGCTAGATCTACTGTCTCTATTATATTATGACAGACCAGCTAGATCTACTGTCTCTATTATATTATGGCAGACCAGCTAGATCTACTGTCTCTATTATATTATGACAGACTAGCTAGATCTACTGCCTCTATTATAATATGACAGACCAGCTAGATCTACTGTCTCTATTATATTATGACAGACCAGCTAGATCTACTGTCTCTATTATATTATGACAGACCAGCTAGATCTACTGTCTCTATTATATTATGACAGACCAGCTAGATCTACTGTCTCTATTATATTATGACAGACCAGCTAGATCTACTGTCTCTATTATATTATGACAGACCAGCTAGATATACTGTCTCTATTATATTATGACAGACCAGCTAGATCTACTGTCTCTATTATATTATGACAGACCAGCTAGATACTACTGTCTCTATTATATTATGACAGACCAGCTAGATCTACTGTCTCTATTATATTATGACAGACCAGCTAGATCTACTGTCTCTATTATATTATGACAGACCAGCTAGATCTACTGTCTCTATTATATTATGACAGACCAGCTAGATCTACTGTCTCTATTATATTATGACAGACCAGCTAGATCTACTGTCTCTATTATATTATGACAGACCAGCTAGATCTACTGTCTCTATTATATTATGACAGACCAGCTAGATCTACTGTCTCTATTATATTATGACAGACCAGCTAGATCTACTGTCTCTATTATATTATGACAGACCAGCTAGATCTACTGCCTCTATTATATTATGACAGACCAGCTAGATCTACTGTCTCTATTATATTATGACAGACCAGCTAGATCTACTGTCTCTATTATATTATGACAGACCAGCTAGATCTACTGTCTCTATTATATTATGACAGACCAGCTAGATCTACTGTCTCTATTATATTATGACAGACCAGCTAGATCTACTGTCTCTATTATATTATGACAGACCAGCTAGATCTACTGTCTCTATTATATTATGACAGACCAGCTAGATCTACTGTCTCTATTATATTATGACAGACCAGCTAGATCTACTGTCTCTATTATATTATGACAGACCAGCTAGATCTACTGTCTCTATTATATTATGACAGACCAGCTAGATCTACTGTCTCTATTATATTATGACAGACCAGCTAGATCTACTGTCTCTATTATATTATGACAGACCAGCTAGATCTACTGTCTCTATTATATTATGACAGACCAGCTAGATCTACTGTCTCTATTATATTATGACAGACCAGCTAGATCTACTGTCTCTATTATATTATGACAGACCAGCTAGATCTACTGTCTCTATTATATTATGACAGACCAGCTAGATCTACTGTCTCTATTATATTATGACAGACCAGCTAGATCTACTGTCTCTATTATATTATGACAGACCAGCTAGATCTACTGTCTCTATTATATTATGACAGACCAGCTAGATCTACTGTCTCTATTATATTATGACAGACCAGCTAGATCTACTGTCTCTATTATAATATGACAGACCAGCTAGATCTACTGTCTCTATTATATTATGACAGACCAGCTAGATCTACTGTCTCTATTATATTATGACAGACCAGCTAGATCTACTGTCTCTATTATATTATGACAGACCAGCTAGATCTACTGTCTCTATTATATTATGACAGACCAGCTAGATACTACTGTCTCTATTATATTATGACAGACCAGCTAGATCTACTGTCTCTATTATAATATGACAGACAAGCTAGATCTACTGTCTCTATTATATTATGACAGACCAGCTAGATCTACTGTCTCTATTATATTATGACAGACCAGCTAGATCTACTGTCTCTATTATATTATGACAGACCAGCTAGATCTACTGTCTCTATTATATTATGACAGACCAGCTAGATCTACTGTCTCTATTATATTATGACAGACCAGCTAGATCTACTGTCTCTATTATATTATGACAGACCAGCTAGATCTACTGTCTCTATTATATTATGACAGACCAGCTAGATCTACTGTCTCTATTATATTATGACAGACCAGCTAGATCTACTGTCTCTATTATATTATGACAGACCAGCTAGATCTACTGTCTCTATTATATTATGACAGACCAGCTAGATCTACTGTCTCTATTATATTATGACAGACCAGCTAGATCTACTGTCTCTATTATATTATGACAGACCAGCTAGATCTACTGTCTCTATTATATTATGACAGACCAGCTAGATCTACTGTCTCTATTATATTATGACAGACCAGCTAGATCTACTGTCTCTATTATATTATGACAGACCAGCTAGATCTACTGTCTCTATTATATTATGACAGACCAGCTAGATCTACTGTCTCTATTATATTATGACAGACCAGCTAGATCTACTGTCTCTATTATATTATGACAGACCAGCTAGATCTACTGTCTCTATTATATTATGACAGACCAGCTAGACTACTGTCTCTATTATATTATGACAGACCAGCTAGATCTACTGTCTCTATTATATTATGACAGACCAGCTGAGATCTACTGTCTCTATTATATTATGACAGACCAGCTAGATCTACTGTCTCTATTATATTATGACAGACCAGCTAGATCTACTGTCTCTATTATATTATGACAGACCAGCTAGATCTACTGTCTCTATTATATTATGACAGACCAGCTAGATCTACTGTCTCTATTATATTATGACAGACCAGCTAGATCTACTGTCTCTATTATATTATGACAGACCAGCTAGATCTACTGTCTCTATTATATTATGACAGACCAGCTAGATCTACTGTCTCTATTATATTATGACAGACCAGCTAGATCTACTGTCTTTATTATATTATGACAGACCAGCTAGATCTACTGCCTCTATTATATTATGACAGACCAGCTAGATATACTGCCTCTATCATATTATGACAGACCAGCTAGATCTACTGTCTCTATTATATTATGACAGACCAGCTAGATCTACTGTCTCTATTATATTATGACAGACCAGCTAGATCTACTGTCTCTATTATATTATGACAGACCAGCTAGATCTACTGTCTCTATTATATTATGACAGACCAGCTAGATCTACTGTCTCTATTATATTATGACAGACCAGCTAGATCTACTGTCTCTATTATATTATGACAGACCAGCTAGATCTACTGTCTCTATTATATTATGACAGACCAGCTAGATCTACTGTCTCTATTATATTATGACAGACCAGCTAGATCTACTGTCTCTATTATATTATGACAGACCAGCTAGATCTACTGTCTCTATTATATTATGACAGACCAGCTAGATCTACTGTCTCTATTATATTATGACAGACCAGCTAGATCTACTGTCTCTATTATATTATGACAGACCAGCTAGATCTACTGTCTCTATTATATTATGACAGACCAGCTAGATCTACTGTCTCTATTATATTATGACAGACCAGCTAGATCTACTGTCTCTATTATATTATGACAGACCAGCTAGATATACTGTCTCTATTATATTATGACAGACCAGCAAGATCTACTGTCTCTATTTTATTATGACAGACCAGCAAGATCTACTGTCTCTATTATATTATGACAGACCAGCTAGAACTACTGCCTCTATTATAATATGACAGACCAGTTAGATCTACTGTCTATATTATATTATGACATACCAGCTGAATACACTGTCTCTATTATATTATGACAGACCAGCTAGATCTACTGCCTCTATTATAATATGAGAGACAAGCTAGATCTACGGTCTCTATTATATTATGACAGACCAGCTAGATCTACTGTCTCTATTATATTATGACAGACCAGCTAGATCTACTGTCTATATTATATTATGACAGACCAGCTAGATCTACTGTCTCTATTATATTATGATAGACCAGATAGATCTACTGTCTCTATTATTTTATGACAGACCAGCTAGATCTACTGTCTCTATTATAATATGATAGACCAGCTAGATCTACTGTCTCTATTATATTATGACAGGCCAGCTAGATCTACTGCCTCAATTATAGTATGACAGAACAGCTAGATCTACTGTCTCTATTATATTATGACAGACCAGCTAGATATACTATCTCTATTACATTATGACAGACCAGCTAGATCTTCCTCCTCTATTATATTATGACAGACCAGCTAGACCTACTGTCTCTATTATATTATGACAGACCCGCAAGATATACTGTCTCTATTATATTATGACAGACCAGCTAGATCTACTGTCTCTATTATATTATGACAGACCAGCTAGATCTACTGTCTCTATTATATTATGACAGACCAGCTAGATCTACTGCCTCTATTATAATATGACAGACCAGCTAGATCTACTGTCTCTATTATATTATGACAGACCAGCAAGATATACTGTCTCTATTATATTATGACAGACCAGCTAGATCTACTGTCTCTATTATATTATGACAGACCAGCTAGATCTACTGCCTCTATTATAATATGACAGACCAGTTAGATCTACTGTCTCTATTATATTATGACAGACCAGCTAGATCTACTGTCTCTATTATATTATGACAGACCAGCTAGATCTACTGTCTCTATTATATTATGACAGACCAGCTAGATCTACTGTCTCTATTATATTATGACAGACCAGCTAGATCTACTGTCTATATTATATTATGACAGACCAGCTAGATCTGCTGTGTCTATTATATTATGACAGACCTGCTAGATCTACTGTCTCTATTATATTATGACAGACCAGCTAAATTTACTGTGTCTATTATATTGTGACAGACCAGCTAGATCTACTGTCTCTATTATATTATAACAGACCATGTAGATGTACTTTCTCTATTGTATTTTGGCAGACCAGCTAGATCTACTGTCTCTATTGTATTATGACAGACCAGCTAGATCTACTGTCTCTATTGTATTATGACAGACCAGTTAGATCTACTGCCTCAATTATAATATGACAGACCAGCTAGATCTACTGTCTCTATTATATTATGACAGACCAGCAAGATCTACTGTCTCTGTTATATTATGATAGACCAGCTAGATCTACTGTCTCTATTATATTATGACAGACCAGCTAGATCTACTGTCTCTATTATATTATGATAGACCAGCTCAATATACCTTCTCGATTATATTATGACAGACCAGCTAGATCTACTGTCTCTATTATATTATGGCAGACCAGCTAGATCTACTGTCTCTATTATATTATGTCAGACCAGCTAGATCTACTGTCTCTATTATATTATGACAGACCAGCAAGATATAATGTCTCTATTATATTATGACAGACCAGCTAGATCTACTGTCTCTATTATATTATGACAGACCAGCTGAGATACACTGTCTCTATTATATTATGACAGACCAGCTAGATCTACTGTCTCTATTATATTATGACAGACCAGCTAGATCTACTGTCTCTGTTATATTATGACAGACCAGCTAGATCTACTGTCTCTATTATATTATGACAGACCAGCTAGATCTACTGTCTCTATTATATTATGACAGACCAGCTAGATCTACTGTCTCTATTTATATATGACAGACCAGCAAGATCTACTGTCTCTATTATATTATGACAGACCAGCTAGAACTACTGTCTCTATTATATTATGACAGACCAGCTAGATCTACTGTCTCTATTATATTATGACAGACCAGCTAGATCTACTGTCTCTATTATATTATGACAGACCAGCTAGATCTACTGTCTCTATTATATATGACAGACCAGCTAGATCTACTGTCTCTTTATATTATGACAGACCAGCTAGATATACTGTCTCTATTATATTATGACAGACCAGCTAGATCTACTGTCTCTATTATATTATGACAGACCAGCTAGATCTACTGTCTCTATTATATTATGAGAGACCAGCTAGATCTACTGTCTCTATTATATTATGACAGACCAGCTAGATCTACTGTCTCTATTATATTATGACAGACCAGCTAGATCTACTGTCTCTATTATATTATGACAGACCAGCTAGATCTACTGTCTCTATTATATTATGACAGACCAGCTAGATCTACTGTCTCTATTATATTATGACAGACCAGCTAGATCTACTGCCTCTATTATAATATGACAGACCAGCTAGATCTACTGTCTCTATTATATTATGACATACCAGCTAGATCTACTGTCTCTATTATATTATGACAGACCAGCTAGATCTACTGTCTCTATTATATTATGACAGACCAGCTATATCTACTGTCTCTATTATATTATGACAGACCAGCTAGATCTACTGTCTCGATTATAATATGACAGACAAGCTATATCTACTGTCTCTATTATATTATGACAGACCAGCTAGATCTACTGTCTCGATTATAATATGACAGACAAGCTATATCTACTGTCTCTATTATATTATGACAGGGCAGTTAGATCTACTGTCTCTATTATATTATGACAGACCAGCTAGATCTGCTGTCTCTATTATATTATGACAGACCAGCTAGATCTACTGTTCAAATGATATTATGACAGGCCCACTAGATCTACTGTCTCTATTATATTATGACAGACCAGCTAGATCTACTGTCTCTATTTTAATATGACAGACAAGCTAGATCTACTGTCTCTATTATATTATGACAGACCAGCTAGATCAACTGTCTCTATTATAATATGACAGACCAGCAAGATACACTGTCTCTATTATATTATGACAGACCAGCTAGATCTACTGTCTCTATTATATTATGACAGACCAGCTAGATCTACTGCCTCAATTATATTATGATAGACCAGCAAGATATACTGTCTCTATTATATTATGGCAGACCAGCTAGATCTACTGTCTCTAATATATTATGACAGACCAGCTAGATCTAATGTCTCTATTATATTATGACAGACAAGCTAGATCTACTGTCTCTATTATATTATGACAGACCAGCTAGATCTACTGTCTCTATTATATTATGACAGACCAGCTAGATCTACTGTCTCTATTATATTATTACAGACCAGCTAGATATACTGTCTCTATTATATTATGACAGACCAGCTAGATCTACTGTCTCTTTTATATTATGACAGACCAGCTAGATCTACTGTCTCTATTATATTATGACAGACCAGCTAGATCCACTCTCTCTATTATATTTTGACAGACCAGCTAGATATACTGTCTCTATTATATTATGACAGACCAGCTAGATCTACTGTCTCTATTATATTATGACAGACCAGCTAGATATACTGTCTCTATTATATTATGACAGACCAGCTAGATCTACTGTCTCTATTATATTATGACAGACCAGCTAGATCTACTGTCTCTATTATATTATGACAGACCAGCTAGATCTACTGTCTCTATTATATTATGACAGACCAGCTAGATCTACTGCCTCTATTATATTATGACAGACCAGCTAGATATACTGTCTCTATTATATTATGACAGACCAGCTAGATCTACTGTCTCTATTATATTATGACAGACCAGCTAGATCTACTGTCTCTATTATATTATGACAGACCAGCTAGATCTACTGTCTCTATTATATTATGACAGACCAGCTAGATGTACTGTCTCTATTATAATATGACAGACCAGCTAGATATACTGGCTCTATTATATTTTGACAGACCAGCAAGATCTACTGTCTCAATTATAATATGACACACCAGCTAGATCTACTGTCTCTATTATATTATGACAGACCAGCTAGATCTACTCTCTCTATTATATTATGACAGACCAGCTAGATCTACTGTCTATATTATATTATGACAGATCAGCTAGATCTCCTGTCTCTATTATATTATGACAGACCATCTAGATCTACTGTCTCTATGTCTCTATTATATTATGACAGACCAGCTAGATCTACTGTCTCTATTATATTATGACAGACCAGCTAGATCTACTGTCTCTATTATATTATGACAGACCAGCTAGATCTACTGTCTCTATTATATTATGACAGACCAGCTAGATCTACTGCCTCTATTATATTATGACAGACCAGCTAGATCTACTGTCTCTATTATATTATGACAGACCAGCTAGATCTACTGTCTCTATTATATTATGACAGACCAGCTAGAACTACTGTCTCTATTATATTATGACAGACCAGCTAGATCTACTGTCTCTATTATATTATGACAGACCAGCTAGATCTACTGTCTCTATTATATTATGACAGACCAGCTAGATCTACTGTCTCTATTATAATATGACAGACCAGCTAGATCTACTGTCTCTATTATATTATGACAGACCAGCTAGATCTACTGTCTCTATTATATTATGACAGACCAGCAGAATCTACTGTCTCTATTTTATATTATGACAGACCAGCTAGATCTACTGTCTCTATTATAATATGAGAGAAAAGCTAGATCTACGGTCTCTATTATATTATGACAGACCAGCTAGATCTACTGTCTCTATTATATTATGACAGACCAGCTAGATCTACTGTCTATATTATATTATGACAGACCAGCTAGATCTACTGCCTCTATTATAATATGAGAGACAAGCTAGATCTACTGTCTCTATTATATTATGACAGACCAGCTAGATCTACTGTCTCTATTATATTATGACAGACCAGCTAGATCTACTGTCTCTATTATATTATGGCAGACCAGCTAGATCTACTGTCTCTATTATATTATGACAGACCAGCTAGATCTACTGTCTCTATTATATTATGACAGACCAGCTAGATCTACTGTCTCTATTATATTATGACAGACCAGCTAGATCTACTGTCTCTATTATAATATGACAGACCAGCTAGATATACTGTCTCTATTATATTATGACAGACCAGCTAGATATACTGTCTCTATTATATTATGACAGACCAGCTAGATATACTGTCTCTATTATATTATGACAGACCAGCTAGATCTACTGTCTCTATTATATTATGACAGACCAGCTAGATCTACTGCCTCTATTATAATATGACAGACCAGCTAGATCTACTGCCTCTATTATAATATGACAGAACAGTTAGATCTACTGTCTCCATTATATTATGACAGACCAGCTAGATCTACTGTCTCTATTATAATATGACAGACCAGCTAGATCTACTGCCTCTATTATAATATGACAGACCATTTAGATCTACTGTCTCTATTATATTATGACAGACCAGCTAGATCTACTGTCTCTATTATATTATGACAGACAAGCTAGATCTACTGCCTCTATTATATTATGACAGACCAGCTAGATCTACTGCCTCTATTATATTATGACAGACCAGCTAGATCTACTGTCTCTATTATATTATGACAGACCAGCAAGATATACTGTCTCTATTATATTATGACAGACCAGCTAGATATACTGTCTCTATTATATTATGACAGACCAGCTAGATATACTGTCTCTATTATATTATGACAGACCAGCAAGATCTACTGTCTCTATTATATTATGACAGACCAGCTAGAACTACTGTCTCTATTATATTATGACAGACCAGCTAGATCACTGTCTCTATTATATTATGACAGACCAGCTAGATCTACTGTCTCTATTATATTATGACAGACCAGCTAGATCTACTGTCTCTATTATATTATGACAGACCAGCAAGATTTACTATCTCTATTATATTATGCCAGACAAGCTAGATCTACTGTCTCTATTATATTATGACAGACCAGCTAGATCTACTGTCTCTATTATATTATGACAGACCAGCTAGATCTACTGTCTCTATTATATTATGACAGACCAGCTAGATCTACTGCCTCTATTATATTATGACAGACCAGCTAGATATACTGTCTCTATTATATTATGACAGACCAGCTAGATCTACTGTCTCTATTATATTATGACAGACCAGCAAGATCTACTGTCTCTATTATATATGATGAGACCAGCTAGAACTACTGTCTCTATTATATTATGACAGACCAGCTAGATCTACTGTCTCTATTATATTATGACAGACCAGCTAGATCTACTGTCTCTATTATATTATGACAGACCAGCTAGATCTACTGTCTCTATTATATTATGACAGACCAGCTAGATATACTGTCTCTATTATATTATGACAGACCAGCTGAGATCTACTGTCTCTATTATATTATGACAGACCAGCTAGATCTACTGCCTCTATTATAATATGAGAGACAAGCTAGATCTACTGTCTCTATTATATTATGACAGACCAGCTAGATGTACTGTCTCTATTATATTATGACAGACCAGCTAGATCTACTGTTTCTATTACATTATGACAGACCAGCTAGAACTACTGACTCTATTATAATGGCGACAGACAAGCTAGATCTACTGTCTCTATTATATTATGACAGACCAGTTAGATCTACTGTCTCTATTATATCATGACAGACCAGCTAGATATACTGTCTCTATTATATTATGACAGACCAGCTAGATCTACTGTCTCTATTATAATATGACAGAACAATTAGATCTACTGTCTCTATTATATTATGACAGACCAGCTAGATCTACTGTCTCTATTATATTATGACAGACCAGCTAGATATACTGTCTCTATTATATTATGACAGACCAGCTAGATCTACTGTCTCTATTATATTATGACAGACCAGCTAGATATACTGTCTCTATTATATTATGACAGACCAGCTAGATCTACTGTCTCTATTATATTATGACAGACCAGCTAGATCTACTGCCTCTATTATATTATGACAGACCAGCTAGATCTACTGTCTCTATTATATTATGACAGACCCGCAAGATATACTGTCTCTATTATATTATGACATACCAGCTAGATCTCCTGGCTCTATTATATTATGACAGACCAGCTAGATCGACTGCCTCAATTTTAATATGACAGACCATTTAGATCTACTGTCTCTATTATATTATGACAGACCAGCAAGATATACTGTCTCTATTATATTATGACAGACCAGCAAGATCTACTGTCTCTATTATATTATGACAGACCAGCTAGATCTACTGCCTCTATTATATTATGACAGACCAGCTAGATATACTGTCTCTATTATATTATGACAGACCAGCAAGATATACTGTCTCTATTATATTATGACAGACCAGCTAGATCTACTGTCTCTATTATATTATGACAGACCAGCTAGATCTCCGGTCTCTATTATATTATGACAGACCAGCTAGATCTACTGTCTCTATTATATTATGACAGACCAGCAGATCTACTGTCTCTATTATATTATGACAGACCAGCTAGATCTACTGTCTCTATTATATTATGACAGACCAGCTAGATCTACTGTCTCTATTATATTATGACAGACCAGCTAGATCTACTGTCTCTATTATATTATGACAGACCAGCTAGATCTACTATCTCTATTATATTATGACAGACCAGCTAGATCTACTGAATCTCTCTATTATATTATGACAGACCAGCTAGATCTACTGTCTCTATTATATTGTGACAGACCAGCTAGATCTACTGTCTCTATTATATTATGACAGACCAGCTAGATCTACTGTCTCTATTATATTATGACAGACCAGCTAGAACTACTGTCTCTATTATATTATGACAGACCAGCTAGATCTACTGTCTCTATTATATTATGACAGACCAGCTAGATCTACTGTCTCAATTATTATATGACAGACCAGCAAGATATACTGTCTCTATTATATTATGACAGACCAGCTAGATCTACTGTCTCTATTATATTATGACAGACCAGCTAGATCTACTGTCTCTATTATATTATGACAGACCAGCTAGATCTACTGTCTCTATTATATTATGACAGACCAGCTAGATCTACTGCCTCAATTATAATATGACAGACCAGCTAGATCTACTGTCTCTATTATATTATGACAGACCAGCTAGATCTACTGTCTCTATTATATTATGACAGACCAGCTAGATCTACTGCCTCTATTATATTATGACAGACCAGCTAGATCTACTGTCTCTATTATATTATGACAGACCAGCTAGATCTACTGTCTCTATTATATTATGACAGACCAGCAAGATCTACTGTCTCTATTATATTATGACAGACCAGCTAGATATAATGTCTCTATTATATTATGACAGACCAGCTAGATCTACTGTCTCTATTATATTATGACAGACCAGCTAGATCTACTGTCTATATTATATTATGACAGACCAGCTAGACTTTATTATAATATCTACTGTCTCTATTATATTATGACAGACCAGCTAGATCTACTGATATACTCTATTATAATATGAGAGACAAGCTAGATCTACGGTCTCTATTATATTGACAGACCAGCTAGATCTACTGTCTCTATTATATTATGACAGACCAGCTAGATCTAATGTCTATATTATATTATGACAGACCAGCTAGATCTACTGCCTCTATTATAATATGTGAGACAAGCTAGATCTACGGTCTCTATTATATTATGACAGACCAGTTAGATCTACTGTCTCTATTATTATGACAGACCAGCTAGATCTACTGTCTCTATTATATTATGGCAGACCAGCTAGATCTACTGCCTCTATTATAATATGACAGAACAATTAGATCTACTGTCTCTATTAAATTATGACAGACCAGCTAGATCTACTGTCTCTATTATATTATGACAGACCAGCTAGATCTACTGCCTGTTAATAATATGACACATGGCAGATATACTGTCTCTATTATATTATGACAGACCAGCTCAATATACTGTCTCTATTATATTATGACAGACCAGCTAGATTCTACTGTCTCTATTATATTATGATATACCAGCTAGATCTACTGTCTCTATTATAATATGACAGACCAGCTAGATCTACTGTCTCTATTATATTATGACAGACCAGCTAGATCTACTGTCTCTATTATATTATGACAGACCAGCTAGATCTACTGTCTCTATTATATTATGACAGACCAGCTAGATCTACTGTCTCTATTATAATATGACAGACCAGCTAGATCTACTGTCTCTATTATATTATGACAGACCAGCTCAGATATACTGTCTCTATTATATTATGACAGACCAGCTAGATCTACTGTCTCTATTATATTATGACAGACCAGCTAGATCTACTGTCTCTATTATAATATGACAGACCAGCTAGATCTACTGTCTCTATTATATTATGACAGACCAGCTAGATCTACTGTCTCTATTATATTATGACAGACCAGCTAGATCTACTGTCTCTATTATATTATGACAGACCAGCTAGATCTACTGTCTCTATTATATTATGACAGACCAGCTAGATCTACTGTCTCTATTATATTATGACAGACCAGCTAGATCTACTGTCTCTATTATATTATGACAGACCAGCTAGATCTACTGTCTCTATTATATTATGACAGACCAGCTAGATCTACTGTCTCTATTATATTATGACAGACCAGCTAGATCTACTGTCTCTATTATATTATGACAGACCAGCTAGATCTACTGTCTCTATTATATTATGACAGACCAGCTAGATCTACTGTCTCTATTATATTATGACAGACCAGCTAGATCTACTGTCTCTATTATATTATGACAGACCAGCTAGATCTACTGTCTCTATTATATTATGACAGACCAGCTAGATCTACTGTCTCTATTATATTATGACAGACCAGCTAGATCTACTGTCTCTATTATATTATGACAGACCAGCTAGATCTACTGTCTCTATTATATTATGACAGACCAGCTAGATCTACTGTCTCTATTATATTATGACAGACCAGCTAGATCTACTGTCTCTATTATATTATGACAGACCAGCTAGATCTACTGTCTCTATTATATTATGACAGACCAGCTAGATCTACTGTCTCTATTATATTATGACAGACCAGCTAGATCTACTGTCTCTATTATATTATGACAGACCAGCTAGATCTACTGTCTCTATTATATTATGACAGACCAGCTAGATCTACTGTCTCTATTATATTATGACAGACCAGCTAGATCTACTGTCTCTATTATAATATGACAGACCAGCTAGATCTACTGTCTCTATTATATTATGACAGACCAGCTAGATACTACTGTCTCTATTATATTATGACAGACCAGCTAGATCTACTGTCTCTATTATATTATGACAGACCAGCTAGATCTACTGTCTCTATTATATTATGACAGACCAGCTAGATCTACTGTCTCTATTATATTATGACAGACCAGCTAGATCTACTGTCTCTATTATATTATGACAGACCAGCTAGATCTACTGCCTCTATTATAATATGACAGACCAGCTAGATCTACTGTCTCTATTATATTATGACAGACCAGCTAGATCTACTGTCTCTATTATATTATGACAGACCAGCTAGATCTACTGTCTCTATTATATTATGACAGACCAGCTAGATCTACTGTCTCTATTATATTATGACAGACCAGCTAGATCTACTGTCTCTATTATATTATGACAGACCAGCTAGATCTACTGTCTCTATTATATTATGACAGACCAGCTAGATCTACTGTCTCTATTATATTATGACAGACCAGCTAGATCTACTGTCTCTATTATATTATGACAGACCAGCTAGATCTACTGTCTCTATTATATTATGACAGACCAGCTAGATCTACTGTCTCTATTATATTATGACAGACCAGCTAGATCTACTGTCTCTATTATATTATGACAGACCAGCTAGATCTACTGTCTCTATTATATTATGACAGACCAGCTAGATCTACTGTCTCTATTATATTATGACAGACCAGCTAGATCTACTGTCTCTATTATATTATGACAGACCAGCTAGATCTACTGTCTCTATTATATTATGACAGACCAGCTAGATCTACTGTCTCTATTATATTATGACAGACCAGCTAGATCTACTGTCTCTATTATATTATGACAGACCAGCTAGATCTACTGTCTCTATTATATTATGACAGACCAGCTAGATCTACTGTCTCTATTATATTATGACAGACCAGCTAGATCTACTGTCTCTATTATATTATGACAGACCAGCTAGATCTACTGTCTCTATTATATTATGACAGACCAGCTAGATCTACTGTCTCTATTATATTATGACAGACCAGCTAGATCTACTGTCTCTATTATATTATGACAGACCAGCTAGATCTACTGTCTCTATTATATTATGACAGACCAGCTAGATCTACTGTCTCTATTATATTATGACAGACCAGCTAGATCTACTGTCTCTATTATATTATGACAGACCAGCTAGATCTACTGTCTCTATTATATTATGACAGACCAGCTAGATCTACTGTCTCTATTATATTATGACAGACCAGCTAGATCTACTGTCTCTATTATATTATGACAGACCAGCTAGATCTACTGTCTCTATTATATTATGACAGACCAGCTAGATCTACTGTCTCTATTATATTATGACAGACCAGCTAGATCTACTGTCTCTATTATATTATGACAGACCAGCTAGATCTACTGTCTCTATTATATTATGACAGACCAGCTAGATCTACTGTCTCTATTATATTATGACAGACCAGCTCAGATCTACTGTCTCTATTATATTATGACAGACCAGCTAGATCTACTGTCTCTATTATATTATGACAGACCAGCTAGATCTACTGTCTCTATTATATTTATGACAGACCAGCTAGATCTACTGTCTCTATTATATTATGACAGACCAGCTAGATCTACTGTCTCTATTATATTATGACAGACCAGCTAGATCTACTGTCTCTATTATATTATGACAGACCAGCTAGATCTACTGTCTCTATTATATTATGACAGACCAGCTAGATCTACTGTCTCTATTATATTATGACAGACCAGCTAGATCTACTGTCTCTATTATATTATGACAGACCAGCTAGATCTACTGTCTCTATTATATTATGACAGACCAGCTAGATCTACTGTCTCCATTATATTATGACAGACCAGCTAGATCTACTGTCTCTATTATATTATGACAGACCAGCTAGATCTACTGTCTCTATTATATTATGACAGACCAGCTAGATCTACTGTCTCTATTATATTATGACAGACCAGCTAGATCTACTGTCTCTATTATATTATGACAGACCAGCTAGATCTACTGTCTCTATTATATTATGACAGACCAGCTAGATCTACTGTCTCTATTATATTATGACAGACCAGCTAGATCTACTGTCTCTATTATATTATGACAGACCAGCTAGATCTACTGTCTCTATTATATTATGACAGACCAGCTAGATCTACTGTCTCTATTATATTATGACAGACCAGCTAGATCTACTGTCTCTATTATATTATGACAGACCAGCTAGATCTACTGTCTCTATTATATTATGACAGACCAGCTAGATCTACTGTCTCTATTATATTATGACAGACCAGCTAGATCTACTGTCTCTATTATATTATGACAGACCAGCTAGATCTACTGTCTCTATTATATTATGACAGACCAGCTAGATCTACTGTCTCTATTATATTATGACAGACCAGCTAGATCTACTGTCTCTATTATATTATGACAGACCAGCTAGATCTACTGTCTCTATTATATTATGACAGACCAGCTAGATCTACTGTCTCTATTATATTATGACAGACCAGCTAGATCTACTGTCTCTATTATATTATGACAGACCAGCTAGATCTACTGTCTCTATTATATTATGACAGACCAGCTAGATCTACTGTCTCTATTATATTATGACAGACCAGCTAGATATACTGTCTCTATTATATTATGACAGACCAGCTAGATCTACTGTCTCTATTATATTATGATAGACCAGCTAGATCTACTGCCTCAATTATAACATGACAGACCAGCTAGATCTACTGTCTCTATTATATTATGACAGACCAGCTAGATCTACTGTCTCTATTATATTATGACAGACCAGCTAGATCTACTGTCTCTATTATATTATGACAGACCAGCTAGATCTACTGTCTCTATTATATTATGACAGACCAGCTAGATCTACTGTCTCTATTATATTATGACAGACCAGCTAGATCTACTGTCTCTATTATATTATGACAGACCAGCTAGATCTACTGTCTCTATTATATTATGACAGACCAGCTAGATCTACTGTCTCTATTATATTATGACAGACCAGCTAGATCTACTGTCTCTATTATATTATGACAGACCAGCTAGATCTACTGTCTCTATTATATTATGACAGACCAGCTAGATCTACTGTCTCTATTATATTATGACAGACCAGCTAGATCTACTGTCTCTATTATATTATGACAGACCAGCTAGATCTACTGCCTCAATTATAATATGACAGACCAGCTAGATCTACTGTCTCTATTATATTATGACAGACCAGCTAGATCTACTGTCTCTATTATATTATGACAGACCAGCTAGATCTACTGTCTCTATTATATTATGGTAGACCAGCTAGATCTACTGTCTCTATTATATTATGACAGACCAGCTCAGATATACTGTCTCTATTATATTATGACAGACCAGCTAGATCTACTGTCTCTATTATATTATGACAGACCAGCTAGATCTACTGCCTCAATTATAACATGACAGACCAGCTAGATCTACTGTCTCTATTATATTATGACAGACCAGCTAGATCTACTGTCTCTATTATATTATGACAGACCAGCTAGATCTACTGTCTCTATTATATTATGACAGACCAGCTAGATATACTGTCTCTATTATATTATGACAGACCAGCTAGATCTACTGTCTCTATTATATTATGACAGACCAGCTAGATCTACTGTCTCTATTATATTATGACAGACCAGCTAGATCTACTGGCTCTATTATATTATGACAGACCAGCTAGATCTACTGTCTCTATTATATTATGACAGACCAGCAAGATTTACTGTCTCTATTATAATATCACAGACCAGCTAGATCTACTGTCTCTATTATATTTTGACAGACCATTTAGATCTACTGTCTCTATTATATTATGACTGACCAGCTAGATCTACTGTCTCTATTGTACTATGACAGAACTGCTAGATCTACTGTCTCTATTATATTATGACAGACCAGCTAGATCTACTGTCTCTATTATATTATGACAGACCAGCTAGATCTACTGTCTCTATTATATTATGACAGACCAGCTAGATCTACTGTCTCTATTATATTATGACAGACCAGCTAGATCTACTGTCTCTATTATATTATGACAGACCAGCTAGATCTACTGTCTCTATTATATTATGACAGACCAGCTAGATCTACTGTCTCTATTATATTATGACAGACCAGCTAGATCTACTGTCTCTATTATATTATGACAGACCAGCTAGATCTACTGTCTCTATTATATTATGACAGACCAGCTAGATCTACTGTCTCTATTATATTATGACAGACCAGCTAGATCTACTGTCTCTATTATATTATGACAGACCAGCTAGATCTACTGTCTCTATTATATTATGACAGACCAGCTAGATCTACTGTCTCTATTATATTATGACAGACCAGCTAGATCTACTGTCTCTATTATATTATGACAGACCAGCTAGATCTACTGTCTCTATTATATTATGACAGACCAGCTAGATCTACTGTCTCTATTATATTATGACAGACCAGCTAGATCTACTGTCTCTATTATATTATGACAGACCAGCTAGATCTACTGTCTCTATTATATTATGACAGACCAGCTAGATCTACTGTCTCTATTATATTATGACAGACCAGCTAGATCTACTGCCTCAATTATAATATGACAGACCAGCTAGATCTACTGTCTCTATTATATTATGACAGACCAGCTAGATCTACTGTCTCTATTATATTATGACAGACCAGCTAGATCTACTGTCTCTATTATATTATGACAGACCAGCTAGATCTACTGTCTCTATTATATTATGACAGACCAGCTCAGATATACTGTCTCTATTATCTTATGACAGACCAGCTAGATCTACTGTCTCTATTATATTATGACAGACCAGCTAGATCTACTGTCTCTATTATAATATGACAGACCAGCTAGATCTACTGTCTCTATTATATTATGACAGACCAGCTAGATCTACTGTCTCTATTATATTACGACAGACCAGCTAGATCTACTGTCTCTATTATATTATGACAGACCAGCTAGATCTACTGTCTCTATTATATTATGACAGACCAGCTAGATCTACTGTCTCTATTATATTATGACAGACCAGCTAGATCTACTGTCTCTATTATATTATGACAGACCAGCTAGATCTACTGTCTCTATTATATTATGACAGACCAGCTAGATCTACTGTCTCTATTATATTATGACAGACCAGCAAGATTTACTGTCTCTATTATAATATCACAGACCAGCTAGATCTACTGTCTCTATTATATTTTGACAGACCATTTAGATCTACTGTCTCTATTATATTATGACTGACCAGCTAGATCTACTGTCTCTATTGTACTATGACAGAACTGCTAGATCTACTGTCTCTACTATATTATGACAGACCAGCTAGATCTACTGTCTCTATTATATTATGACAGACCAGCTAGATCTACTGTCTCTATTATATTATGACAGACCAGCTAGATCTACTGTCTTTATTATGTTATGACAGACCAGCTAGATCTACTGTCTCTATTATATTATGACTGACCAGCTAGATCTACTGTCTCTATTATATTATGACAGACCAGCTAGATCTACTGTCTCTATTATATTATGACAGACCAGCTAGATCTACTGTCTCTATTATATTATGACAGACCAGCTAGATCTACTGTCTCTATTATAATATGACAGACCAGCTAGATCTACTGTCTCTATTATATTATGACAGACCAGCTAGATCTACTGTCTCTATTATATTATGACAGACCAGCTAGATCTACTGTCTCTATTATATTATGACAGACCAGCTAGATCTACTGCCTCAATTATAATATGACAGACCAGCTAGATCTACTGTCTCTATTATATTATGACAGACCAGCTAGATCTACTGTCTCTATTATATTATGACAGACCAGCTAGATCTACTGTCTCTATTATATTATGACAGACCAGCTAGATCTACTGTCTCTATTATATTATGACAGACCAGCTAGATCTACTGTCTCTATTATATTATGACAGACCAGCTAGATCTACTGTCTCTATTATATTATGACAGACCAGCTAGATCTACTGTCTCTATTATATTATGACAGACCAGCTAGATCTACTGTCTCTATTATATTATGACAGACCAGCTAGATCTACTGTCTCTATTATATTATGACAGACCAGCAAGATTTACTGTCTCTATTATAATATCACAGACCAGCTAGATCTACTGTCTCTATTATATTTTGACAGACCATTTAGATCTACTGTCTCTATTATATTATGACAGACCAGCTAGATCTACTGTCTCTATTATATTATGACAGACCAGCTAGATCTACTGTCTCTATTATATTATGACAGACCAGCTAGATCTACTGTATCTATTATATTATGACAGACCAGCTAGATATACTTTGTCTATTATATTATGACAGACCAGCTCAGATCTACTGTCTCTATTATATTATGACAGACCAGCTAGATCTACTGTCTCTATTATATTATGACAGACCAGCTAGATCTACTGTCTCTATTATATTATGACAGACCAGCTAGATCTACTGTCTCTATTATATTATGACAGACCAGCAAGATATACTGTCTCTATTATATTATGACAGACCAGCTAGATCTACTGTCTCTATTATATTATGACAGACCAGCTAGATCTACTGTCTCTATTATATTATGACAGACCAGCTAGATCTACTGTCTCTATTATATTATGACAGACCAGCTAGATCTACTGTCTCTATTATATTATGATAGACCAGCTAGATCTACTGCCTCTATTATAATATGACAGACCAGCTAGATCTACTGTCTCTATTATATTATGACAGACCAGCTAGATATACTGTCTCTATTATATTATGACAGACCAGCTAGATCTACTGTCTCTATTATATTATGACAGACCAGCTAGATCTACTGTCTCTATTATATTATCACAGACCAGCTAGATCTACTGTCTCTATTATATTATGACAGACCAGCTAGATCTACTGTCTCTATTATATTATGACAGACCAGCTAGATCTACTGTCTCTATTATATTATGACAGACCAGCTAGATCTACTGTCTCTATTATATTATGACAGACCAGCTAGATCTACTGTCTCTATTATATTATGACAGACCAGCTAGATCTACTGTCTCTATTATATTATGACAGACCAGCTAGATCTACTGTCTCTATTATATTATGACAGACCAGCTAGATCTACTGTCTCTATTATATTATGACAGACCAGCTAGATTTACTGTCTCTATTATATTATGACAGACCAGCTAGATCTACTGTCTCTATTATATTATGACAGACCAGCAAGATTTACTGTCTCTATTATATTATGACAGACGAGCTAGATCTACTGTCTCTATTATATTATGACAGACCAGCTAGATCTACTGTCTCTATTATATTATGACAGACCAGCTAGATCTACTGTCTCTATTATATTATGACAGACCAGCTAGATCTACTGTCTCTATTATATTATGACAGACCAGCTAGATCTACTGTCTCTATTATATTATGACAGACCAGCTAGATCTACTGTCTCTGTTATATTATGACAGACCAGCTAGATCTACTGTCTCTATTATATTATGACAGACCAGCTAGATCTACTGTCTCTATTATATTATGACAGACCAGCTAGATCTACTGTCTCTATTATATTATGACAGACCAGCTAGATCTACTGTCTCTATTATATTATGACAGACCAGCTAGATCTACTGTCTCTATTATATTATGACAGACCAGCTAGATCTACTGTCTCTATTATATTATGACAGACCAGCTCAGATCTACTGTCTCTATTATATTATGACAGACCAGCTAGATCTACTGTCTCTATTATATTATGACAGACCAGCTAGATCTACTGTCTCTATTATATTATGACAGACCAGCTAGATCTACTGTCTCTATTATATTATGACAGACCAGCTAGATCTACTGTCTCTATTATATTATGACAGACCAGCTAGATCTACTGTCTCTATTATATTATGACAGACCAGCTAGATCTACTGTCTCTATTATATTATGACAGACCAGCTAGATCTACTGTCTCTATTATATTATGACAGACCAGCTAGATCTACTGTCTCTATTATATTATGACAGACCAGCTAGATCTACTGTCTCTATTATATTATGACAGACCAGCTAGATCTACTGTCTCTATTATATTATGACAGACCAGCTAGATCTACTGTCTCTATTATATTATGACAGACCAGCTAGATCTACTGTCTCTATTATATTATGACAGACCAGCTAGATCTACTGTCTCTATTATATTATCACAGACCAGCTAGATCTACTGTCTCTATTATATTTTGACAGACCAGCTAGATCTCCTGTCTCTATTATATTATGACAGACCAGCTCAATATACTGTCTCTATTATATTATCACAGACCAGCTAGATCTACTGTCTCTATTATATTATGACAGACCAGCTAGATCTACTGTCTCTATTATATTATGACAGACCAGCTCAGATATACTGTCTCTATTATATTATGACAGACCAGCTAGATCTACTGTCTCTATTATATTATGATAGACCAGCTAGATCTACTGCCTCAATTATAATATGACAGACCAGCTAGATCTACTGTCTCTATTATATTATGACAGACCAGCAAGATATACTGTCTCTATTATATTATGACAGACCAGCTAGATCTACTGTCTCTATTATATTATGACAGACCAGCTAGATCTACTGTCTCTATTATATTATGACAGACCAGCTAGATCTACTGTCTCTATTATATTATGACAGACCAGCTAGATCTACTGTCTCTATTATATTATGACAGACCAGCTAGATCTACTGTCTCTATTATATTATGACAGACCAGCTAGATCTACTGTCTCTATTATATTATGACAGACCAGCTAGATCTACTGTCTCTATTATATTATGACAGACCAGCTAGATCTACTGTCTCTATTATATTATGACAGACCAGCTAGATCTACTGTCTCTATTATATTATGACAGACCAGCTAGATCTACTGTCTCTATTATATTATGACAGACCAGCTAGATCTACTGTCTCTATTATATTATGACAGACCAGCTAGATCTACTGTCTCTATTATATTATGACAGACCAGCTAGATTTACTGTCTCTATTATATTATGACAGACCAGCTAGATTTACTGTCTCTATTATATTAAGACAGACCAGCTAGATCTACTGTCTCTATTATATTATGACAGACCAGCTAGATCTACTGCCTCTATTATAATATTACAGACCAGCTAGATCTACTGTCTCTATTATAAAATGACAGACCAGCTAGATCTACTGTCTCTATTATATTATGACAGACCAGCTAGATCTACTGTCTCTATTATATTATGACAGACCAGCTAGATCTACTGTCTCTATTATATTATGACAGACCAGCTAGATCTACTTTCTCTATTATATTATGATAGACCAGCTAGATCTACTGTCTCTATTATATTATGACAGACCAGCAAGATCTACTGTCTCTATTATATTATGACAGACCAGCTAGATATCCTGTCTCTATTATATTATGACAGACCAGCTAGATCTACTGTCTCTATTATATTATGACAGACCAGCTAGATCTACTGGCTCTATTATATTATGACAGACCAGCTAGATCTACTGTCTCTATTATATTATGACAGACCAGCAAGATTTACTGTCTCTATTATAATATCACAGACCAGCTAGATCTACTGTCTCTATTATATTTTGACAGACCAGGTAGATCTACTGTCTCTATTATATTATGACAGACCAGCTAGATCTACTGTCTCTATTATATTATGACAGACCAGCTAGATCTACTGTCTCTATTATATTATGACAGACCAGCTAGATCTACTGTCTCTATTATATTATGACAGACCAGCTAGATCTACTGTCTCTATTATATTATGACAGACCAGCTAGATATACTGTCTCTATTATATTATGACAGACCAGCTAGATCTACTGTCTCTATTATATTATGATAGACCAGCTAGATCTACTGCCTCAATTATAATATGACAGACCAGCTAGATCTACTGTCTCTATTATATTATGACAGACCAGCAAGATCTACTGTCTCTATTATATTATGACAGACCAGCTAGATCTACTGTCTCTATTATATTATGACAGACCAGCTAGATCTACTGCCTCTATTATAATATGACAGACCAGCTAGATCTACTGTCTCTATTATATTATGACAGACCAGCTAGATCTACTGTCTCTATTATATTATGACAGACCAGCTAGATCTACTGTCTCTGTTATATTATGACAGACCAGCTAGATCTACTGTCTCTATTATATTATGACAGACCAGCTAGATCTACTGTCTCTATTATATTATGACAGACCAGCTAGATCTACTGTCTCTATTATATTATGACAGACCAGCTAGATCTACTGTCTCTATTATATTATGACAGACCAGCTAGATCTACTGTCTCTATTATATTATGACAGACCAGCCAGATCTACTGTCTCTATTATATTATGACAGACCAGCTAGATCTACTCTCTCTATTATATTATGACAGACCAGCAAGATTTACTGTCTCTATTATAATATCACAGACCAGCTAGATCTACTGTCTCTATTATATTTTGACAGACCAGCTAGATCTACTGTCTCTATTATATTATGACAGACCAGCTAGATCTACTGTCTCTATTATAATATGACAGACCAGCTAGATCTACTGTCTCTATTATATTATGACAGACCAGCAAGATTTACTGTCTCTATTATATTATGACAGACCAGCTAGATCTACTGTCTCTATTATATTATGACAGACCAGCTAGATCTACTGTCTCTATTATATTATGACAGACCAGCTAGATCTACTGTCTCTATTATATTATGACAGACCAGCTAGATCTACTGTCTCTATTATATTATGACAGACCAGCTAGATCTACTGTCTCTATTATATTATGGTAGACCAGCTAGATCTACTGTCTCAATTGTATTATGACAGACCAGCTCGATCTCCTGTCTCTATTATATTTTGACAGACCAGCTAGATCTACTGCCTCTATTATATTATGACAGACCATCAAGATGTACTGTCTCTATTATATTATTACAGACCAGCAAGATTTGCTGTCTCCATTATATTATGACATACCAGCTAGATCTACTGTCTTTATTGTATTATGACAGACCAGCAAGATTTACTGTCTCTATTATATTATGACAGACGAGCTAGATCTACTGTCTCTATTATATTATGATAGACCACCTAGATCTACTGTCTCTATTATATTATGACAGACCAGCTAGATCTACTGTCTCTATTATATTATGACAGACCAGCTAGATCTACTGTCTCTATTATATTATGACATACCAGCTAGATCTACTGTCTCTATTATATTATGACAGACCAGCTAGATCTACTGTCTCTATTATATTATGACAGACCAGCTAGATCTACTGTCTCTATTATATTATGACAGACCAGCTAGATCTACTGTCTCTATTATATTATGACAGACCAGCTAGATCTACTGTCTCTATTATATTATGACAGACCAGCTAGATCTACTGTCTCTATTATATTTATGACAGACCAGCTAGATCTACTGTCTCTATTATATTATGACAGACCAGCTAGATCTACTGTCTCTATTATATTATGACAGACCAGCTAGATCTACTGTCTCTATTATATTATGACAGACCAGCTAGATCTACTGTCTCTATTATATTATGACAGACCAGCTAGATCTACTGTCTCTATTATAATATGACAGACCAGCTAGATCTACTGTCTCTATTATATTATGACAGACCAGCTAGATCTACTGTCTCTATTATATTATGACAGACCAGCTAGATCTACTGTCTCTATTATATTATGACAGACCAGCTAGATCTACTGTCTCTATTATATTATGACAGACCAGCTAGATCTACTGTCTCTATTATATTATGACAGACCAGCTAGATCTACTGTCTCTATTATATTATGACAGACCAGCTAGATCTACTGTCTCTATTATATTATGACAGACCAGCTAGATCTACTGTCTCTATTATATTATGACAGACCAGCTAGATCTACTGTCTCTATTATATTATGACAGACCAGCTAGATCTACTGTCTCTATTATATTATGACAGACCAGCTAGATCTACTGTCTCTATTATATTATGACAGACCAGCTAGATCTACTGTCTCTATTATATTATGACAGACCAGCTAGATCTACTGTCTCTATTATATTATGACAGACCAGCTAGATCTACTGTCTCTATTATATTATGACAGACCAGCTAGATCTACTGTCTCTATTATATTATGACAGACCAGCTAGATCTACTGTCTCTATTATAATATGACAGACCAGCTAGATCTACTGTCTCTATTATATTATGACAGACCAGCTAGATCTACTGTCTCTATTATATTATGACAGACCAGCTAGATCTACTGTCTCTATTATATTATGACAGACCAGCTAGATCTACTGTCTCTATTATATTATGACAGACCAGCTAGATCTACTGTCTCTATTATATTATGACAGACCAGCTAGATCTACTGTCTCTATTATATTATGACAGACCAGCTAGATCTACTGTCTCTATTATATTATGACAGACCAGCTATATCTACTGTCTCTATTATATTATGACAGACCAGCTAGATCTACTGTCTCTATTATATTATGACAGACCAGCTAGATCTACTGTCTCTATTATATTATGACAGACCAGCAAGATTTACTGTCTCTATTATATTATGACAGACCAGCTAGATCTACTGTCTCTATTATATTATGACAGACCAGCTAGATCTACTGTCTCTATTATATTATGACAGACCAGCTAGATCTACTGGCTCTATTATATTATGACAGACCAGCTAGATCTACTGTCTCTATTATATTATGACAGACCAGCAAGATCTACTGTCTCTATTATATTATGACAGACCAGCTAGATCTACTGTCTCTATTATATTATGACAGACCAGCTAGATCTACTGTCTCTATTATATTATGACAGACCAGCTAGATCTACTGTCTCTATTATATTATGACAGACCAGCTAGATCTACTGTCTCTATTATATTATGACAGACCAGCTAGATCTACTGTCTCTATTATATTATGACAGACCAGCTAGATCTACTGTCTCTATTATATTATGACAGACCAGCTAGATCTACTGTCTCTATTATATTATGACAGACCAGCTAGATCTACTGTCTCTATTATATTATGACAGACCAGCTAGATCTACTGTCTCTATTATATTATGACAGACCAGCTAGATCTACTGTCTCTATTATATTATGACAGACCAGCTAGATCTACTGTCTCTATTATATTATGACAGACCAGCTAGATCTACTGTCTCTATTATATTATGACAGACCAGCTAGATCTACTGTCTCTATTATATTATGACAGACCAGCTAGATCTACTGTCTCTATTATATTATGACAGACCAGCTAGATCTACTGTCTCTATTATATTATGACAGACCAGCTAGATCTACTGTCTCTATTATATTATGACAGACCAGCTAGATCTACTGTCTCTATTATATTATGACAGACCAGCTAGATCTACTGTCTCTATTATATTATGACAGACCAGCTAGATCTACTGTCTCTATTATATTATGACAGACCAGCTAGATCTACTGTCTCTATTATATTATGACAGACCAGCTAGATCTACTGTCTCTATTATATTATGACAGACCAGCTAGATCTACTGTCTCTATTATATTATGACAGACCAGCTAGATCTACTGTCTCTATTATATTATGACAGACCAGCTAGATCTACTGTCTCTATTATATTATGACAGACCAGCTAGATCTACTGTCTCTATTATATTATGACAGACCAGCTAGATCTACTGTCTCTATTATATTATGACAGACCAGCTAGATCTACTGTCTCTATTATATTATGACAGACCAGCTAGATCTACTGTCTCTATTATATTATGACAGACCAGCTAGATCTACTGTCTCTATTATATTATGACAGACCAGCTAGATCTACTGTCTCTATTATATTATGACAGACCAGCTAGATCTACTGTCTCTATTATATTATGACAGACCAGCTAGATCTACTGTCTCTATTATATTATGACAGACCAGCTAGATCTACTGTCTCTATTATATTATGACAGACCAGCTAGATCTACTGTCTCTATTATATTATGACAGACCAGCTAGATCTACTGTCTCTATTATATTATGACAGACCAGCTAGATCTACTGTCTCTATTATATTATGACAGACCAGCTAGATCTACTGTCTCTATTATATTATGACAGACCAGCTAGATCTACTGTCTCTATTATATTATGACAGACCAGCTAGATCTACTGTCTCTATTATATTATGACAGACCAGCTAGATCTACTGTCTCTATTATATTATGACAGACCAGCTAGATCTACTGTCTCTATTATATTATGACAGACCAGCTAGATCTACTGTCTCTATTATATTATGACAGACCAGCTAGATCTACTGTCTCTATTATATTATGACAGACCAGCTAGATCTACTGTCTCTATTATATTATGACAGACCAGCTAGATCTACTGTCTCTATTATATTATGACAGACCAGCTAGATCTACTGTCTCTATTATATTATGACAGACCAGCTAGATCTACTGTCTCTATTATATTATGACAGACCAGCTAGATCTACTGTCTCTATTATATTATGACAGACCAGCTAGATCTACTGTCTCTATTATATTATGACAGACCAGCTAGATCTACTGTCTCTATTATATTATGACAGACCAGCTAGATCTACTGTCTCTATTATATTATGACAGACCAGCTAGATCTACTGTCTCTATTATATTATGACAGACCAGCTAGATCTACTGTCTCTATTATATTATGACAGACCAGCTAGATCTACTGTCTCTATTATATTATGACAGACCAGCTAGATCTACTGTCTCTATTATATTATGACAGACCAGCTAGATCTACTGTCTCTATTATATTATGACAGACCAGCTAGATCTACTGTCTCTATTATATTATGACAGACCAGCTAGATCTACTGTCTCTATTATATTATGACAGACCAGCTAGATCTACTGTCTCTATTATATTATGACAGACCAGCAAGATTTACTGTCTCTATTATATTATGACAGACGAGCTAGATCTACTGTCTCTATTATATTATGATAGACCACCTAGATCTACTGTCTTAAGTGATATGACAGACCAGCTAGATCTACTGCCTCAATTATAATATGACAGACTTCAGCTAGATCTACTGTCTCTATTATATTAGACAGACCAGCAAGATTTACTGTCTCCATTATATTATGACAGACCAGCTAGATCTACTGTCTTTATTATGTTATGACAGACCAGCCAGATCTACTGCCTCTATTATATTATGACAGACCAGCTTGATCTACCTGTCTCTATTATATTATGACAGACCAGCTAGATCTACTGTCTCTATTATATTATGACAGACCAGCAAGATTTACTGTCTCTATTATATTGCGACAGACGAGCTAGATCTACTGTTTATATTAGATAGACCAGCTAGATCTACTGTCTCTATTATATTATGACAGACCAGCTAGATCTACTGCCTCAATTATAATATGACAGACCAGCTAGATCTACTGTCTCTATTATATTATGACAGACCAGCAAGATTTGCTGTCTCCATTATATTATGACATACCATCTAGATCTACTGTCTCTATTATATTATGACAGACCAGCTAGATCTCCTGTCTCTATTATAATATGACAGACCAGTTAGATCTACTGTCTCTATTATATTATGACAGACCAGCTCAATATACTGTCTCTATTATATTACGACAGACCAGCTAGATCTACTGTCTCTATTATATTATGATAGATCACGACTTACTGCCTCAATTATAACATGACAGATCAGCTAGATCTACTGTCTCTATTATATTATGACAGACCAGCTAGATCTACTGTCTCTATTATATTATGACAGACCAGCTAGATCTACTGTCTCTTATTATATTATGACAGACCAGCCAGATCTACTGTCTCTATTATATTATGACAGACCAGCTAGATCTACCGTCTCTATTATATTATGACAGACCAGCTAGATCTCCTGTCTCTATTATATTATGACAGACCAGCTAGACTTCCTGTCTCTATTATATTATGACAGACCAGCTAGATCTACTGTCTCTATTATATTATGACAGACCAGCTAGATCTACTGTCTCTATTATATTATGACAGACCAGCTAGATCTACTGTCTCTATTATATTATGACAGACCAGCTAGATCTACTGTCTCTATTATATTATGACAGACCAGCTAGATCTACTGTCTCTATTATATTATGACAGACCAGCTAGATCTACTGTCTCTATTATATTATGACAGACCAGCTAGATCTACTGTCTCTATTATATTATGACAGACCAGCTAGATCTACTGTCTCTATTATATTATGACAGACCAGCTAGATCTACTGTCTCTATTATATTATGACAGACCAGCTAGATCTACTGTCTCTATTATATTATGACAGACCAGCTAGATCTACTGTCTCTATTATATTATGACAGACCAGCTAGATCTACTGTCTCTATTATATTATGACAGACCAGCTAGATCTACTGTCTCTATTATATTATGACAGACCAGCTAGATCTACTGTCTCTATTATATTATGACAGACCAGCTAGATCTACTGTCTCTATTATATTATGACAGACCAGCTAGATCTACTGTCTCTATTATATTATGACAGACCAGCTAGATCTACTGTCTCTATTATATTATGACAGACCAGCTAGATCTACTGTCTCTATTATATTATGACAGACCAGCTAGATCTACTGTCTCTATTATATTATGACAGACCAGCTAGATCTACTGTCTCTATTATATTATGACAGACCAGCTAGATCTACTGTCTCTATTATATTATGACAGACCAGCTAGATCTACTGTCTCTATTATATTATGACAGACCAGCTAGATCTACTGTCTCTATTATATTATGACAGACCAGCTAGATCTACTGTCTCTATTATATTATGACAGACCAGCTAGATCTACTGTCTCTATTATATTATGACAGACCAGCTAGATCTACTGTCTCTATTATATTATGACAGACCAGCTAGATCTACTGTCTCTATTATATTATGACAGACCAGCTAGATCTACTGTCTCTATTATATTATGACAGACCAGCTAGATCTACTGTCTCTATTATATTATGACAGACCAGCTAGATCTACTGTCTCTATTATATTATGACAGACCAGCTAGATCTACTGTCTCTATTATATTATGACAGACCAGCTAGATCTACTGTCTCTATTATATTATGACAGACCAGCTAGATCTACTGTCTCTATTATATTATGACAGACCAGCTAGATCTACTGTCTCTATTATATTATGACAGACCAGCTAGATCTACTGTCTCTATTATATTATGACAGACCAGCTAGATCTACTGTCTCTATTATATTATGACAGACCAGCAAGATTTACTGTCCCATTATATTATGACAGACCAGCTAGATCTACTGTCTCTATTATATTATGACAGACCAGCTAGATCTACTGTCTCTATTATATTATGACAGACCAGCTAGATCTTCTGTCTCTATTATATTATGACAGACCAGCTAGATCTACTGTCTCTATTATATTATGACAGACCAGCTAGATCTACTGTCTCTATTATATTATGACAGACCAGCAAGATTTGCTGTCTCCATTATATTATGACATACCAGCTAGATCTACTGTCTCTATTATATTATGACAGACCAGCTAGATCTACTGTCTCTATTATATTATGACAGACCAGCTAGATCTACTGTCTCTATTATATTATGACAGACCAGCTCAGATATACTGTCTCTATTATATTATGACAGACCAGCCAGATCTACTCTCTCTATTTTATTATGACAGCCCAGCTAGATCTACTGTCTCTATTATAATATGACAGACCAGGTAGATCTAATGTCTCTATTATATTATGACAGACGGGCTAGATCTACTGTCTCTATTATATTATGACAGACCAGCTAGATCTACTGCCTCTATTATATTATGACAGACCAGCTAGATCTACTGTCTCTATTATATTATGACAGACCAGCAAGATATACTGTCTCCATTATATTATGACATACCAGCTAGATCTACTGTCTCTATTATATTATGACAGACCAGCTAGATCTACTGCCTCTATTATATTATGACAGACCAGCTAGATCTACTGTCTCTATTATATTATGACAGACCAGCTAGATCTACTGTCTCTATTATATTATGACAGACCAGCTAGATCTACTGTCTCTATTATATTATGACAGACCAGCTAGATCTACTGTCTCTATTATATTATGACAGACCAGCTAGATCTACTGTCTCTATTATATTATGACAGACCAGGTAGATCTACTGTCTCTATTATATTATGACAGACCAGCTAGATCTACTGTCTCTATTATATTATGACAGACCAGGTAGATCTACTGTCTCCATTATATTATGACAGACCAGCTAGATCTACTGTCTCTATTATATTATGACAGACCAGCTAGATCTACTGTCTCTATTATAATATGACAGACCAGCTAGATCTACTGTCTCTATTATATTATGACAGAGCAGCTAGATCTACTGTCTCTATTATATTATGACAGAGCAGCTAGATCTACTGTCTTTATTATATTATGACAGACCAGCTAGATCTACTGTCTCTATTATAATATGACAGACCAGCTAGATCTACTGTCTCTATTGTAATATGACAGACCAGCTAGATCTACTGTCTTTATTATATTATGACAGACCAGCTAGATCTACTGTCTCTATTATAATATGACAGACCAGCTAGATCTACTGTCTCTATTATATTATGACAGACCAGCTAGATCTACTGTCTCTATTATATTATGACAGACCAGCTAGATCTACTGTCTCTATTATATTTATGACAGACCAGCTAGATCTACTGTCTCTATTATATTATGACAGACCAGCTAGATCTACTGTCTCTATTATATTATGACAGACCAGCAAAATATACTGTCTCTATTATATTATGACAGACAAGCTAGATCTAATGCCTCTATTATATTATGACAGACCAGCTAGATCTACTGTCTCTATTATATTATGACAGACCAGCTAGATCTACTGCCTCAATTATAATATGACAGACCAGCTAGATCTACTGTCTCTATTATATTATTACAGACCAGCAAGATTTGCTGTCTCCATTATATTATGACATACCAGCTAGATCTACTGTCTCTATTATATTATGACAGACCAGCTAGATCTACTGTCTCTATTATAATATGACAGACCAGCTAGATCTACTGTCTCTATTATATTATGACAGACCAGCTAGATCTACTGTCTCTATTATATTATGACAGACCAGCTAGATCTACTGTCTCTATTATATTATGACAGACCAGCTAGATCTACTGTCTCTATTATATTATGACAGACCAGCTAGATCTACTGTCTCTATTATATTATGACAGACCAGCTAGATCTACTGTCTCAATTATATTATGACAGACCAGCTAGATCTACTGTCTCTATTGTATTATGACAGACCAGCGAGATCTGCTGTCTCTATTATATTATGACAGACCAGCTAGATCTACTGTCTCTATTATATTATGACAGACCAGCTAGATCTACTGTCTCTATTATAATATGACAGACCAGCTAGATCTACTGTCTCTATTATATTATGACAGACCAGCTAGATCTACTGTCTCTATTATATTATGACAGACCAGCTAGATCTACTGTCTCTATTATATTATGACAGACCAGCTAGATCTACTGTCTCTATTATATTATGACAGACCAGCTAGATCTACTGTCTCTATTATATTATGACAGACCAGCTAGATTAACTGTCTCTATTATATTATGACAGACCAGCTAGATCTACTGTCTCTATTATATTATGACAGACCAGCTAGATTTACTGTCTCTATTATAATATGACAGACCAGCTAGATCTGCTGTCTCTATTAAATTATGACAGACCAGCTAGATCTACTGCCTCAATTATAATATGACAGACCAGCTAGATCTACTGTCTCTATTACATTATGACAGACCAGCAAGATTTACTGTCTCTATTATATTATGACAGACCAGCTAGATCTACTGTCTCTATTATATTATGACAGACCAGCTAGATCTACTGTCTCTATTATATTATGACAGACCAGCTAGATCTACTGTCTCTATTATATTATGATAGACCACCTAGATCTACTGTCTCTTTTATATTATGACAGACCAGCTAGATCTACTGCCTCAATTATAATATGACAGACCATCTAGATGTACTGTCTCTATTATATTATTACAGACCAGCAAGATTTGCTGTCTCCATTATATTATGATAGACCACCTAGATCTACTGTCTCTATTATATTATGACAGACCAGCTAGATCTATTGCCTCTATTATAATATGACAGACCAGTTAGATCTACTGTCTCTATTATATTATGACAGACCAGCTAGATCTACTGTCTCTATTATATTATGATAGACCAGCTAGATCTACTGTCTCTATTATATTATGACAGACCAGCTAGATCTACTGCCTCTATTATAATATGACAGACCAGCTAGATCTACTGTCTCTATTATATTATGACAGACCAGCTAGATCTACTGTCTCTATTATATTATGACAGACCAGCTAGATCTACTGTCTCTATTATATTATGACAGACCAGCTAGATCTACTGTCTCTATTATATTATGACAGACCAGCTAGATCTACTGTCTCTATTATATTATGACAGACCAGCTAGATCTACTGTCTCTATTATATTATGACAGACCAGCTAGATCTACTGTCTCTATTATATTATGACAGACCAGCTAGATCTACTGTCTCTATTATATTATGACAGACCAGCTAGATCTACTGTCTCTATTATATTATGACAGACCAGCTAGATCTACTGTCTCTATTATATTATGACAGACCAGCTAGATCTACTGTCTCTATTATATTATGACAGACCAGCTAGATCTACTGTCTCTATTATATTATGACAGACCAGCTAGATCTACTGTCTCTATTATATTATGACAGACCAGCTAGATCTACTGTCTCTATTATATTATGACAGACCAGCTAGATCTACTGTCTCTATTATATTATGACAGACCAGCTAGATCTACTGTCTCTATTATATTATGACAGACCAGCTAGATCTACTGTCTCTATTATATTATGACAGACCAGCTAGATCTACTGTCTCTATTATATTATGACAGACCAGCTAGATCTACTGTCTCTATTATATTATGACAGACCAGCTAGATCTACTGTCTCTATTATATTATGACAGACCAGCTAGATCTACTGTCTCTATTATATTATGACAGACCAGCTCAATATACTGTCTCTATTATATGATGACAGACCAGCAAGATATACTGTCTCTATTATATTATGACAGACCAGCTAGATCTACTGTCTCTAATATTTTATGACAGACCAGCTAGATCTACTGTCTCTATTATATTGTGACAGACCAGCTAGATCTACTGTCTCGATTACATTATGACAGACCAGCAAGATTTACTGTCTCTATTATATTATGACAGACGAGCTAGATCTACTGTCTCTATTATATTATGACAGACCAGCAAGATTTGCTGTCTCCATTATATGATGACATACCAGCTAGATCTACTGTCTTTATTATATTATGACAGACCAGCTAGATCTACTGCCTCTATTATAATATGACAGACCAGTTAGATCTACTGTCTCTATTATATTATGACAGACCAGCTAGATCTACTGTCTCTATTATATTATGACAGACCAGCTAGATCTACTGTCTCTATTATATTATGACAGACCAGCTAGATCTACTGTCTCTATTATATTATGACAGACCAGCAAGATCTACTGTCTCTATTATATTATGACAGACCAGCTAGATCTACTGTCTCTATTATATTATGACAGACCAGCTAGATCTACTGTCTCTATTATATTATGACAGACCAGCTAGATCTACTGTCTCTATTATATTATGACAGACCAGCTAGATCTACTGTCTCTATTATATTATGACAGACCAGCTAGATCTACTGCCTCAATTATAATATGACAGACCAGCTAGATCTACTGTCTCTATTATATTATTACAGACCAGCAAGATTTGCTGTCTCCATTATATTATGACATACCAGCTAGATCTACTGTCTCTATTATATTATGACAGACCAGCTAGATCTACTGCCTCTATTATAATATGACAGACCAGCTAGATCTACTGTCTCTATTATATTATGACAGACCAGCTCAGATATACTGTCTCTATTATATTATGACAGACCAGCTAGATCTACTGTCTCTATTATATTATGACAGACCAGCTAGATCTACTGTCTCTATTATATTATGACAGACCAGCTAGATCTACTGTCTCTATTATATTATGACAGACCAGCTAGATCTACTGTCTCTATTATATTATGACAGACCAGCTAGATCTACTGTCTCTATTATATTATGACAGACCAGCTAGATCTACTGTCTCTATTATATTATGACAGACCAGGTAGATCTACTGTCTATGTTATATTATGACAGAACAGGTAGATCTACTGTCTCTATTATATTATGACAGACAAGCTAGATCACTGTCTCAATTGTATTGTGACAGACCAGCTGGATCTACTGTCTCAATTATAATATGACAGACCAGATAGATCTAATGCCTCTATTATAATATGACAGACCAGCTAGATCTACTGTCTCTATTATATGATGACAGACCAGCAAGATTTGCTGTCTCCATTATATTATGGCAGACCAGCTAGATCTCCTGTCTCTATTATATTATGACAGACCAGCTAGATCTACCGTCTCTATTATATTATGACAGACCATCTAGATCTCCTGTCTCTATTATATTATGACAGACCAGCTAGATCTACTGTCTCTATTATATTATGACATACCAGCTAGATCTACTGTCTCTATTATATTATGACAGACCAGCTAGATCTACTGTCTCTATTATATTATGACAGACCAGCTAGATCTACTGTCTCTATTATATTATGACAGACCAGCTAGATCTACTGTCTCTATTATATTATGACAGACCAGCTAGATCTACTGTCTCTATTATATTATGACAGACCAGCTAGATCTACTGTCTCTATTATATTATGACAGACCAGCTAGATCTACTGTCTCTATTATATTATGACAGACCAGCTAGATCTACTGTCTCTATTATATTATGACAGACCAGCTAGATCTACTGTCTCTATTATATTATGACAGACCAGCTAGATCTACTGTCTCTATTATATTATGACAGACCAGCTAGATCTACTGTCTCTATTATATTATGACAGACCAGCTAGATCTACTGTCTCTATTATATTATGACAGACCAGCTAGATCTACTGTCTCTATTATATTATGACAGACCAGCTAGATCTACTGTCTCTATTATATTATGACAGACCAGCTAGATCTACTGTCTCTATTATATTATGACAGACCAGCTAGATCTACTGTCTCTATTATATTATGACAGACCAGCTAGATCTACTGTCTCTATTATATTATGACAGACCAGCTAGATCTACTGTCTCTATTATATTATGACAGACCAGCTAGATCTACTGTCTCTATTATATTATGACAGACCAGCTAGATCTACTGTCTCTATTATATTATGACAGACCAGCTCAGATCTACTGTCTCTATTATATTATGACAGACCAGCTAGATCTACTGTCTCTATTATATTATGACAGACCAGCTAGATCTACTGTCTCTATTATATTATGACAGACCAGCTAGATCTACTGTCTCTATTATATTATGACAGACCAGCTAGATCTACTGTCTCTATTATATTATGACAGACCAGCTAGATCTACTGTCTCTATTATATTATGACAGACCAGCTAGATCTACTGTCTCTATTATATTATGACAGACCAGCTAGATCTACTGTCTCTATTATATTATGACAGACCAGCTAGATCTACTGTCTCTATTATATTATGACAGACCAGCTAGATCTACTGTCTCTATTATATTATGACAGACCAGCTAGATCTACTGTCTCTATTATATTATGACAGACCAGCTAGATCTACTGTCTCTATTATATTATGACAGACCAGCTAGATCTACTGTCTCTATTATATTATGACAGACCAGCTAGATCTACTGTCTCTATTATATTATGACAGACCAGCTAGATCTACTGTCTCTATTATATTATGACAGACCAGCTAGATCTACTGTCTCTATTATATTATGACAGACCAGCTAGATCTACTGTCTCTATTATATTATGACAGACCAGCTAGATCTACTGTCTCTATTATATTATGACAGACCAGCTAGATCTACTGTCTCTATTATATTATGACAGACCAGCTAGATCTACTGTCTCTATTATATTATGACAGACCAGCTAGATCTACTGTCTCTATTATATTATGACAGACCAGCTAGATCTACTGTCTCTATTATATTATGACAGACCAGCTAGATCTACTGTCTCTATTATATTATGACAGACCAGCTAGATCTACTGTCTCTATTATATTATGACAGACCAGCTAGATCTACTGTCTCTATTATATTATGACAGACCAGCTAGATCTACTGTCTCTATTATATTATGACAGACCAGCTAGATCTACTGTCTCTATTATATTATGACAGACCAGCTAGATCTACTGTCTCTATTATATTATGACAGACCAGCTAGATCTACTGTCTCTATTATATTATGACAGACCAGCTAGATCTACTGTCTCTATTATATTATGACAGACCAGCTAGATCTACTGTCTCTATTATATTATGACAGACCAGCTAGATCTACTGTCTCTATTATATTATGACAGACCAGCTAGATCTACTGTCTCTATTATATTATGACAGACCAGCTAGATCTACTGTCTCTATTATATTATGACAGACCAGCTAGATCTACTGTCTCTATTATATTATGACAGACCAGCTAGATCTACTGTCTCTATTATATTATGACAGACCAGCTAGATCTACTGTCTCTATTATATTATGACAGACCAGCTAGATCTACTGTCTCTATTATATTATGACAGACCAGCTAGATCTACTGTCTCTATTATATTATGACAGACCAGCTAGATCTACTGTCTCTATTATATTATGACAGACCAGCTAGATCTACTGTCTCTATTATATTATGACAGACCAGCTAGATCTACTGTCTCTATTATATTATGACAGACCAGCTAGATCTACTGTCTCTATTATATTATGACAGACCAGCTAGATCTACTGTCTCTATTATATTATGACAGACCAGCTAGATCTACTGTCTCTATTATATTATGACAGACCAGCTAGATCTACTGTCTCTATTATATTATGACAGACCAGCTAGATCTACTGTCTCTATTATATTATGACAGACCAGCTAGATCTACTGTCTCTATTATATTATGACAGACCAGCTAGATCTACTGTCTCTATTATATTATGACAGACCAGCTAGATCTACTGTCTCTATTATATTATGACAGACCAGCTAGATCTACTGTCTCTATTATATTATGACAGACCAGCTAGATCTACTGTCTCTATTATATTATGACAGACCAGCTAGATCTACTGTCTCTATTATATTATGACAGACCAGCTAGATCTACTGTCTCTATTATATTATGACAGACCAGCTAGATCTACTGTCTCTATTATATTATGACAGACCAGCAAGATATACTGTCTCTATTATATTATGACAGACCAGCTAGATCTACTGTCTCTATTATATTATGACAGACCAGCTAGATCTACTGTCTCTATTATATTATGACAGACCAGCTAGATCTACTGTCTCTATTATATTATGACAGACCAGCTAGATCTACTGTCTCTATTATATTATGACAGACCAGCTAGATCTACTGTCTCTATTATATTATGACAGACCAGCTAGATCTACTGTCTCTATTATATTATGACAGACCAGCTAGATCTACTGTCTCTATTATATTATGACAGACCAGCTAGATCTACTGTCTCTATTATATTATGACAGACCAGCTAGATCTACTGTCTCTATTATATTATGACAGACCAGCTAGATCTACTGTCTCTATTATATTATGACAGACCAGCTAGATCTACTGTCTCTATTATATTATGACAGACCAGCTAGATCTACTGTCTCTATTATATTATGACAGACCAGCTAGATCTACTGTCTCTATTATATTATGACAGACCAGCTAGATCTACTGTCTCTATTATATTATGACAGACCAGCTAGATCTACTGTCTCTATTATATTATGACAGACCAGCTAGATCTACTGTCTCTATTATATTATGACAGACCAGCTAGATCTACTGTCTCTATTATATTATGACAGACCAGCTAGATCTACTGTCTCTATTATATTATGACAGACCAGCTAGATCTACTGTCTCTATTATATTATGACAGACCAGCTAGATCTACTGTCTCTATTATATTATGACAGACCAGCTAGATCTACTGTCTCTATTATATTATGACAGACCAGCTAGATCTACTGTCTCTATTATATTATGACAGACCAGCTAGATCTACTGTCTCTATTATATTATGACAGACCAGCTAGATCTACTGTCTCTATTATATTATGACAGACCAGCTAGATCTACTGTCTCTATTATATTATGACAGACCAGCTAGATCTACTGTCTCTATTATATTATGACAGACCAGCTAGATCTACTGTCTCTATTATATTATGACAGACCAGCTAGATCTACTGTCTCTATTATATTATGACAGACCAGCTAGATCTACTGTCTCTATTATATTATGACAGACCAGCTAGATCTACTGTCTCTATTATATTATGACAGACCAGCTAGATCTACTGTCTCTATTATATTATGACAGACCAGCTAGATCTACTGTCTCTATTATATTATGACAGACCAGCTAGATCTACTGTCTCTATTATATTATGACAGACCAGCTAGATCTACTGTCTCTATTATATTATGACAGACCAGCTAGATCTACTGTCTCTATTATATTATGACAGACCAGCTAGATCTACTGTCTCTATTATATTATGACAGACCAGCTAGATCTACTGTCTCTATTATATTATGACAGACCAGCTAGATCTACTGTCTCTATTATATTATGACAGACCAGCTAGATCTACTGTCTCTATTATATTATGACAGACCAGCTAGATCTACTGTCTCTATTATATTATGACAGACCAGCTAGATCTACTGTCTCTATTATATTATGACAGACCAGCTAGATCTACTGTCTCTATTATATTATGACAGACCAGCTAGATCTACTGTCTCTATTATATTATGACAGACCAGCTAGATCTACTGTCTCTATTATATTATGACAGACCAGCTAGATCTACTGTCTCTATTATATTATGACAGACCAGCTAGATCTACTGTCTCTATTATATTATGACAGACCAGCTAGATCTACTGTCTCTATTATATTATGACAGACCAGCTAGATCTACTGTCTCTATTATATTATGACAGACCAGCTAGATCTACTGTCTCTATTATATTATGACAGACCAGCTAGATCTACTGTCTCTATTATAATATAACAGACCAGCTAGATCTACTGTCTCAATTATATTATGACAGACCAGCAAGATATACTGTCTCTATTATATTATGACAGACCAGCTAGATCTACTGTCTCTATTATATTATGACAGACCAGCTAGATCTACTGTCTCTATTATATTATGACAGACCAGCAAGATATACTGTCTCTATTATATTATGACAGACCAGCTAGATCTACTGTCTCTATTATATTATGATAGACCAGCTTGATCTACTGTCTCTATTATATTATGAAAGACCAGCTTGATCTACTGTCTCTATTATATTATGAAAGACCAGCTAGATCTACTGTCTCTATTATATTATGACAGACCAGCTTGATCTACTGTCTCTATTATATTATGACAGACCAGCTAGATCTACTGTCTCTAATATATTATGACATACCAGATAGATCTACTGCCTCTGTTATATTATGACAGACCAGTTAGATCTACTGTCCCTATTATATTTTGACAGACCAGCTCAATATACTGTCTCTATTATATTATGACAGGCCAGCTAGATCTACCGTCTCTATTATATTATGATAGACCAGCTAGATCTACTGTCTCTATTGTATTATGACAGACCAGCTAGATCTACTGCCTCAATAATAATATAACAGACCAGCTAGATCTACTGTCTCTATTAACAGACCAGCTAGATCTGTCCAGATATTATGACAGTCTCAATTATATTATGACAGGCCAGCAAGATATACTGTCTCTATTATATTATGACAGACCAGCTAGATCTACTGTCTCTATTATATTATGATAGACCAGCTAGATCTACTGTCTCTATTATATTATGACAGACCAGCTAGATCTACTGTCTCTATTATATTATGACAGACCAGCAAGATCTACTGTCTCTATTATATTATGACAGACCAGCTAGATCTACTGTCTCTATTATATTATGATAGACCAGCTTGATCTACTGTCTCTATTATATTATGATAGACCAGCCAGATCTACTGTCTCTATTATATTATGATAGACCAGCTAGATCTACTGTCTCTATTATATTATGATAGACCAGCTTGATCTACTGTCTCTATTATATTATGATAGACCAGCTAGATCTACTGTCTCTATTATAATATGATAGACCAGCTAGATCTACTGTCTCTATTATATTATGACAGACCAGCTTGATCTACTGTCTCTATTATATTATGATAGACCAGCTTGTATTATGACAGGCCAGCTAGATCTACTTCCTCAATTATTATATGACAGACCAGCTAGGTCTACTGTCTCTATTATATTATGACAGACCAGCTAGATCTACTGTCTCTATTATATTATGACAGACCAGCAAGATATACTGTCTCTATTATATTATGACAGACCAGTTAGATCTACTGTCTCTATTATATTATGACAGGCCAGCTAGATCTACTGTCTCTATTATATTATGACAGACCAGCTAGATCTACTGCCTCTATTATAATATGACAGACCAGTTAGATCTACTGTCTCTATTATATTATGACAGACCACCTATATCTACTGTCTCTATTATATTATGACAGACCAGCTAGATCTACTGTCTCTATTATAATATGACAGACCAGCTAGATCTACTGTCTCTATTATATTATGACAGACCAGCTAGATCTACTGTCTCTATTATATTATGATAGACCAGCTAGATCTACTGTCTCTATTATATTATGGCAGACCACCTAGATCTACTGTCTCTAATATATTATGACATACCAGATAGATCTACTGCCTCTGTTATATTATGACAGACCAGTTAGATCTACTGTCCCTATTATATTATGACAGACCAGCTAGATCTACTGTCTCAATTATAATATGACAGACCATTAAACTGGATAAACAGATGTGTGCTCTGAATCTGTATGGTATGTATGTTCATTCCCCGTCATATATTTATAAAATGGGGTTGTCTTCAATTTTTTATGGATGTGCAATTATTCTCCAGCAAAATTACCCATGAAACTGTCCGAGTTTCATGAACAAGCCCTATCCTGGAAACTATGTTGATGTATACAACTTTTCAACCACACAAGACGACACATCTGTGGAACAACAAAGATGTCTTTGTTCTTTCCTAAGTGGTTTGTAATAAATATTATATTTGTGCTTGATTTATTTGATAAATAAGGAAATATACTCTCTTATAGGAAGGTCTTGGAAACATAGAACTTACCAAAACATAAATGTAATTCTATCTGCAAAGCAACACCTTCAAGATTTACTCAATTCATGAAATGTCATTTGTGTTTTGGAGAACGTGTCAAGATAGATGTGGAATTTATGTTTGAAGGTTTCCCCCCTGCTGGATAAGAAATGTAATAATAATAACTCCAACCAGATCTCTCCTAGAGGGAAATTCTTCTGGAATGCATATATTACTGAAATTTAACGGAAGAGAGCTTGGTTGCTCCCTCACACATTTAAAAAATAAAATAAAGTCAAGTCAAATAAGTTGACTTTAAAATGTTGCACAAAATATACCCTTGCAATAACTTGTCTAGTCATGGACTTAAAAGAAATACGCCTTTTCTGTGACAAAGGGGAAACTATTATACAAAAAAGAATTGATGAGTGTGTGACTCTGTGACGTTACAGTGCCTTGCGAAAGTATTCGGCCCCCTTGAACTTTGCGACCTTTTGCCACATTTCAGGCTTCAAACATAAAGATGTAAAACTGTATTTTTTTGTGAAGAATCAACAAGTGGGACACAATCATGAAGTGGAACGACATTTATTGGATATTTCAAACTTTTTTAACAAATCAAAAACTGAAAAATTGGGCGTGCAAAATCAGCCCCCTTAAGTTAATACTTTGTAGCGCCACCTTTTGCTGCGATTACAGCTGTAAGTCACTTGGGGTATGTCTCTATCAGTTTTGCACATCAGTTTTGCACATCGAGAGACTGACATATATACAAAGAAATTGTATTGTAATTTGAAATGTTATCATTTTAAAAAATCATCTAAATAAATAAAGATCTGACTGTACGACTTTACGACTTTAAAATTCCAATTTACTCAGTTGCATCTGACCGCAATCCACTGTCTTATCAGCCCAGCCCGGCAATTTATAAACTTGATCTCCACTATAAAAAGCATCTAGACATTATCTCACATTTCTTTTAGACTAATATTTCGATTTCAACAGTGGAGATTTGAATAAACCTTGCTGTCTCTCCAACGTTTTCAACATTGTTTCAATATTCAAATTCCATCTCCAGCTGTCCCATATCATAGCAATGAACAAGTAGGAGTCGCGACGAGACAGGCAGGCAGGCAGCGTTTCTCAGCCAGCCAAAATCATGAATCAGCTGGCATCATTTTTATGGATATATATATACAAAGAAATGTCACAAAACGAATTGCAGCAGCCTTTACAGCATCTGTGTTTAAACTGATATTGTTCCTGTAGCTGTGTTGTTGGCTAGCTCCTCTGAACAACTGTGTCCTGAAGAGAGAGCACATGTATCCAAATCAACGTCACTAGAAAAACAGCTTAAACAAATGTAACTGTAGCCAGTGTTATTCTTTTTTGAAGTGACTGTAAGTTAGCCGTAGTTGGCTAGCTAGCAAGAAGGGATAAGAACGAATTTGTCTCAGGCATCAAATTCAAAAGGGAAATAACCCAAGATGCCCTAACAATGTGCCGGTGTTGCCGTTTAATCTTGATTTACTTTTGTTGCACACGGAACTATTTTTGCGCTCGGTGTTTGCCCTTGCATAAACTGAAGAAACGTATGCTACCGATGCTTTTTGGCCCTTGGACTAAAATAAAAAAATCACTATATTGAACGTCTTCTGAAAAAACCCAGTTTAGCCACATAGTTTCTAAACAACCAACTTGTTTATGAAAGAGCTTCGTTGGTTTTAAAACCAATTGAAAAATCATAGCCAACAAGTCATAAATGTTCATGATCAGTTTCAAAACAATGCTCATCTGTCCTTTGATCTGATGAGTCCGAATTTGAGGTTTTTGGTTCCAATCACCATGTCTTTGTGAGACCAGAGTAGGTGATCGGATGATCGCTGCATGTGTAGTTCCCACTGTGAAGCATGGAGGAGGAAGTGTGATGGTGTGGGGGTGCTTTGCTGGCGCCACTGTCTGTGATTTATTTAGATTTCAAGGCACACTTAACCAGCATGGCTACCACAGCATTCTGCAGTGATTCTCCATCCCATCTGGTTTGGGCTTAGAGGGACTTAGTGGGACTATCATTTGTTTTCAACAGGACAATGACCCAACACACCTCCAAGCTGTGTAAGGGCTAAATATCCAAGAAGGAAAGTGATGGAGTGTTGCATCAGATGACCTGGCCTCCACAATCACTTGACCTCAACCCAATTGAAATGGTTTGGGATGAGTTGGACCGCAGAGTGAAGGAAAAGCAGCCAACAAGTGCTCAGCATATGTGGGAACTCCTTCAAGACTGTTGGAAAAGCACTCCAGGTGAAGCTGGTTGAGAGAATGTGAAGAGTGTGCAAAGCTGTCAAGGTAGCTACTTTGAAGAATATAAAATATATTTTAATTTAACACTTTTGGTTACGACATGATTCCACATGTGTTATTTCATAGTTTTGATGTCTTCACTATTATTCTACAGTGTAGAAAATAGTACAAATAAAGAAAAACCCTTGAATGAGTAGGTGTGTCCAAACTTTTGACTGGTACAATATGCTTCAGTAAGATTAGATTTTTAGTATTTATAGCAGTGGTTATCAACTGTACTGTAGGGATGGGACGTAAGTCGCTGGATATTGAGGTCGTGGTGGCAGCTGCAGTGAGGTATTTGGGTGTACAAGACTTGACATCAGAAGAGTTACAGGGTGTGTTGAGTGATGGTGTCCCGCCCTTTCAGGCTGTTGGTCTGAGGTAGAACTAGAGAGATTTAAATAGTGGAGTAAGGTGGTGGGTTTTTAGTGAGTGCAGGGTTAGATCGTAGGGTATTTTTTTTAAATGTATTTATTTTACATTTTCAAGCCACGTATAAGGTAGTTATACTCCAGTCTAGTAGGTGGCGGTAATGCAACATGTATTGGCTGCCAACCGCCGTTAAACATAATCGAAGAAGAATATTATAGAAGTGGAGGCATGCTTGAAGGTTAGCGACACATTGAACGAAATACAATAACAACTACTAGTGACACACAAACTGAGTAGCAAGTTATGCAATTATCGTGTAGAACATGGTAATATAATCTACATTTGGATATAACAAAGCCACAACACAAGTCGCGGTGATTCCAGGTATGTATTTGGCTGTGGACGCAGTGAGCCATTTTGTCATTCAGTCATATGTTTTCCTCTGTTGTAAAACTGATCATGAACGTTTATGATGTGTTTGACTATGATTTTTTCGATTGGTATTAAACCATGACCAATGAAGCGCTTTCATAAACTGGTTGGTTGCTTAGAAACTATGTGGCTAAACTGGGTTTACAGAAGACGTTCAATATGGCGATTTTTAATTTTAATCCCAGGGCCAAAAAAAGACCGGTAAACGTGTGTTTCTTCAGTTTATACAAGGACAAACACCGAGCGCACAAACAGTTCCGTGTGCAACAAAAGTAATCAAGGTAAAACGGCAACACCGAAATGTTTTTAGGGAAATAAACCCAAGATGTGCTGGGATTTCGATGCAAACATTCGTAACTTTTATTTTAAAAAATAATAATAATTGCAACTTTTTTACAAGTTGAGCCACAGTGTTAATTTAAATGAAAATGCCCGAGAAGCCGGTGTTTGCAGGATATTGTCACGGGTGTTAGGCCCGAGACAACCCTTCTTCCTTGTTTGCAAGCTGGCCAATTTAGTCCAGTCAAACAGATGAACAGTATCTACATTTTGTTTTAAGCTGTTGTCTAGTGACGTTTATTTGGATACATACATAACAATGAGCTAATGGGGCGTGGTTTCAGACCACGTGCTCTCTGTTCAGCGGACAGTAACACGGTCACTTTTCTTCTTCTTTTTTCAATTGAAATGTATGTCTCTGTCTCTCTCTAGCTGAGAAACGCTGTCGCGACTCTTACTTGTTCATTACTTTGATATGGGACAGCTGGAGATGGAATTTGAATATTGAAACAATGTTGCAAATGTCGGAGAGGCAGACAGCAACGTTTATACAAATCTCCGCTGTTGAAAACTAAATGTTGTTCTAAAAGAAATGTGAGATAATGTCTAGATGCTTTTTATAGTGGAGATCAAGTTCATAAATTGCCTGGCTGGGCTTATGAAACAGTGGATTGCTGTCAGATGCAACTGAGTAAATTGGAATTTTAAAGTCGTAGATTTAGCCAGTGGTAATTTGTGGAATAGACACTGGCTGGAATGTGCTTTTAACCAATCAGCATTCTGGATTAGACCCAATCGTTGTATACATTCATAACATTATCTAAGTGATGTTGTTGACGTTTAGTTACCTGGGTCAAGGTACAGCACATTTTTGGTGGGTGGCCCTTGGACTATTTAAAGAGGAACTACTTTGCAGATATGAAACACACAGTGGTGGAAAAAGTGCCTAACTGTTATACTTGAGTGAAAGTAAAGATTCCTTTTTATAGAAAATGACTCAAGTGAAAGTCACCCAGTAAAATACTACATGAGTAAGTGTTTGGATATAAATATACTTATGTGTCAAAAGTTAAAGTATAACTCATTTCAAATTCCTTATATTAAGCAAACCAGACGGCACGATTTTCTTGTTTAAATTGTTTTTTGACTGATGGCCAAGGGGCATACACCAACACTCAGACATAATTTACAAACAAAGTGTTTGTGTTTAGTGAGTCTGCCAGATCAGAGGCAGAAAACACTCAGGCACACTCAGGCACACTCAGGCACACTCAGGCACACTCAGGCACACTCAGGCACACTCAGGCACACTCAGGCACACTCAGGCACACTCAGGCAGGCACACTCAGGCACACTCAGGCACACTCAGGCACACTCAGGCACACTCAGGCACACTCAGGCACACTCCGGCACACTCAGACATAAATTACAAACTAAGAATGTGTTTCAGTGAGTCCACCTGATCAAAAGGCATTAGGGATGACCAGGGATGTTCTCTGTTTAGTGAGTCCTCCAGATCAGAGGCAGTAGGGATGACCAGGGATGTTCTCTGTTTAGTGAGTCCTCCAGATCAGAGGCAGTAGGGATGACCAGGGATGTTCTCTGTTTAGTGAGTCCTCCAGATCAGAGGCAGTAGGGATGATCAGGGATGTTCTCTTTGAAGTGCGTGAAATAGATTATTTTCCTGTCCTGCTAAGCATTCAACATGTAAAGAGTGCTTTTGGGTGTCAGGGAAAATGTACGGAGTAGAAGGTACATTTTATTTTCTTTACGAATGTAGTAAAGTAAAAGTTGACCGATTTTTAAATAGTAAAGTACAGATACCCCAAACGACTTCAGTAGTACTTTAAAGTATTTTTACTTCAGTAGTACTTTAAAGTATTTTACTTAAGTAGTACTTTAAAGTATTTTTATTTAAGTAGTACTTTAAAGTATTTTTACTTCAGTACTTTACACCACTGAAAACAGACAATCCATAATATCAGTCAAAAATATACAATTCCCAGTTTATGCTACGAAACCAACTTTTATAAGAGATTTTATAAATAGGTTATATTTGACTCTACATTCCATGACATACACCAAGGCATTGTTGTCAGAATAGGTCGATGCGGTTCAACACATGATTTATATAATAAACTAATACATTTCTTGGTACTCCAGAAAATATTGCTATCGTGTTGTAAATCAAATCAAATTTATTTATATAGCCCTTCATACATCAGCTGATATCTCAAAGTGCTGTACAGAAACCCAGCCTAAAACACCAAACAGCAAGCAATGCAGGTGTAGAAGCACGTGTGTAAGTCACAGCGGGCCTGGTACCATTCGGAATGCAGTCTGTTTCAATGGCTCATTATGTTTTTGGGGCAAAAATGGACAAATGTAACTAAGGCTGGGAATGTCAATACAATCACCGAGAGATTGAAAACCAGCTTCTATCTCAAGGCCATCAGATTTGCTAAAAAGCCATCTCTAACTCAGAGAAGCTTCTGCCTACATTGAGACCCAATCACTGGCCACTTTTTAATAAATAGACCGCTAGTCACTTTAAACAATGTCACTTGAAATAATGACACTTTAATTTTGTTTACATATCTTACATTAGTCATATCACATGTATATACTGTGTTTTATACCATTGATTGCACCCTGCCTGTGCTGCTCGGCCATCGCTCATCCATATATTTATATGTACATATTCTCATTCACCCCTTTAGATTAGTGTGTATTAGGTACTTTTGGGGAATTGTTACATATTACTGCACTGTCGGAACTAGAAGCATTTCGCTGAACTCTCATTTACATCTGCTAACAATGTGTATGTGACCAATAAGATTTGATTCAATCAAACTAGCAAGGCCAATGATCACAAGTCAGTTATAATGTGGCTGATAGGCTAGCGTATCTATTTATGGAGCAAGATAAAAAAACAGACTACATTTAACTAGATAGCTAGTTGCTAGGAGGATGTCATTGGAGGAGTGGGTGAGTGACTGACTTTTCCGGTGGCTACAGAGCTAGGGATGCAGGTGGCATTTGGTTAAGCTAGCAAGAAATATGAATCACTATTCTTAAATAAGAGTGAATTTGCAAACGCAAGAGATATGCTATCTACTTTGATTTCAGAGCGCAGAATAACTGCTGAATTTACCGATGCGCAACACCTGCTGAATATGACCGGTGTCAGTAAATGTAGGCTAAGTTAGACACCACACAAACAGCCTAACCAGCTCTGCTAGGTGGGAGTCAAATGGTCAGAGGTGAGGTGTTCTCTCATTTTGTGTCTGGAAGTAACTAACAAGCCAACTTTAGCCAGTTAGCTTGAGTGCTTGGTTGGGACAAGCCTGCATGGTTGGAAGGCTACAGAAGGGCGAGGAGGCTACAATTCCCCGTCGCTTTATTACATTATCCTTTTTTCTTCCCATGTTAGTGGTTTTCAATTGGTCAATTGGTCAATTTCCTGATATCTAATTGGTCGTTACAGTCTTGTCTCATCGCTGCAACTCCCGTACGGACTCGGGAGAGTCGAAGGTCGAGAGCCGTGCTCTCTCCGAAACACAACCCAGCCAAGCCGCACTGGTTCTTGACACAATGCCCGCTTAACCCGGAAGCCAGCCGCACCAATTGTGTCGGAGGAAACACCGTACACCTGGGGACCGTGTCAGCATGCACTACGCCCGGCCCGCCACAGGAGTCGCTAGTGCGCAATGGGACAAGAACATCACTGCCGGACAAACCCTCCCCTAACCCAGCCAATTGTATGCCGCCCCATGGGTCTCCCGGTCGAGACCGTTTGCGACAGATCCTGGACTCGAACCCAGAATCTCTAGTGGCACATCTAGCACCGTGATGCAGTGCCTTTGACCACTCTAGAGGCCCTAACAGTGCAATTTTGATGGCCAACTAGCTAAAAAAAGTTTGAGGGGTTGTGCTAATCTGGCTCTGACTAGCATTAGTTGTTGATCTTGTTGATGTGTGTGTATATAGTGAAAAGAGCCCACCTTGTCATGATTGTTTGATCAACAGGACTGAAGTTCCCAAATGTAAGAGGACCCCTGTGGTATTTGCAGAAATCCATTCAGGTGTATTTGTGGCTTTTGGTGAATGTGTTCTATTGCTCTAAAGTCGTGTTGTTGCAACTTCCTGTAAACACACAGTCCAGTTCAAAGTGAATAATGACAGGCCTCTGTGCAAATGGCTTTTGTATATAAGCCTACTGTAGTTCTGATTGGCTATGGGGCACCAGTCTGCATAGACTCTGATCCTGGACGAGACAGATGTTTTATTTACTGCAGTGTCTACTAATTGTCCAAACGCACGGCCACTTTCCCTCTATATTGCTATAGCATTTTCACAAATGCCCAAACATTTATGAACATGTGAAAATGGCCATATGACCAAGTGCTCGCTTGTCAGAAATGTCTGGGTTGTATAGGAACAGATTTTAATCAGAGTTCATGTTGCTAAAATGCAGTCCGTTCCACTTTAAATCCAGGAAACAGCCATTCAACTTGCCATTCACCAGCTTTTCAAGCTTAATAATGTCAAAATACATTTGCTAACTAGCTACCAACGAATGGAGTTTCGCTGAGCAGCTATCGTCATTACTGCCGTCACGACCTGTATGCACTTCCTAATGAGGTCTGGAAATAATCTATATTACATTCTGGGGGGAGAGCAGGCGGAATAGTATTACATTCTGGGGGGAGAGCAGGTGGAATAGTATTACATTCTGGGGGAGAGCAGGTGGAATAGTATTACATTCTAGAGCAGGTGGAATAGTATTACATTCTGGGGGGGGTAGAGCATTCTGGGGGGGGAATAGTATTACATTCTGGGAGTAGAGCAGGGGTAGAGCATTCTGGGGGGGGAATAGTATTACATTCTGGGGGTAGAGCAGGTGGAATAGTATTACATTCTGAGCAGGGGAGTACATTCTGGGAGCAGGTGGAATAGTATTACATTCTGGGGTTGAGCAGGTGGAATAGTATTACATTCTGGGAGTAGAGCAGGTGGGGGGAATAGTATTACATTCTAGAGGGGGTCTGAGCAGGTGGAATAGTATTACATTCTGGGGGAGAGCAGGGGTAGAGCAGGTGGAATAGTATTACATTCTGGGGGAGAGCAGGTGGAATAGTATTACATTCTGGGGGAGAGCAGGTGGAATAGTATTACATTCTGGGGGAGAGCAGGTGGAATAGGGGGAGAGCAGGTGGAATAGTATATTACATTCTAGTATTACATTCTGGGGGAGAGCAGGTGGAATAGTATTACATTCTGGGGGAGAGCAGGTGGAATAGTATTACATTCTGGGGGAGAGCAGGTGGAATAGTATTACATTCTGGGGGAGAGCAGGGGAATAGTATTACATTCTGGGGGAGAGCAGGGGAATAGTATTACATTCTGGGGGAGAGCAGGTGGAATAGTATTACATTCTGGGGGGAGAGCATTCTGGGGGGGAATAGTATTACATTCTGGGGGAGAGCAGGTGGAATAGTATTACATTCTGGGGGAGAGGGGGAATAGATTCTGGGGGAGCAGGGGAATAGTATTACATTCTGGGGGGAGAGCAGGTGGAATAGTATTACATTCTGGGGGTAGAGCAGGTTTAAACAACCAATTTAGATGTTATGTTCCTACACTGTTGTAGGTGATAAAACGGAGATCTGTCTATAATTACGAGATGCTCATGCCTCTGCTCTACCAATGGAAGTCGTTGTTACAAAGGCGACAAGTTTTCGTCCAATATAAGCCAATAGAAACAATATCTTAGGTCCAATATAAGCCAATAGTAACAATATCTTAGGTCCAATATAAGCCAATAGTAACAATATCTTAGGTCCAATATAAGCCAATAGTAACAATATCTGGCCATCCAGAAATACAACACAGATTTCTGCCCCATTGAAGCGCGCGTGTAATTTTTTGTGACGTTGTCAGCTAACCCGTCTATAGAAGTTATTATTTTTTAGGACATATTTGACCGATGTTTGCTGCTTCTCTTTCCTCTTGTCTTTCAGCGAGCTATGGCCAGCCTGTCCAACTACGCCGTACGCATGGCGCGTCTCAGTGCACGTATCTTTGGGGATGTGGCGCGTCCTACGGACAACAAGTCCATGAAGGTGGTCCAGCTGTTCAGGGAGCCGCCCATGGCCCAGAAAAAGGAGGTGTACGACTGGTACCCTCAACACAAGATCTACTATGCCCTTACGCAGAAGCTACGATACATGGGACTCTTCAGGTAGTACATGATGTGGTGATGGGCTTCATAGATCCATAGGGCTATTCATGGGAAAGGGATCTGGGTTGTTTTGGCATGTCTGTGTTTGGCAGTGTGCCGTAATGTTTACAGCCCTACTCTAGCCAGAACCACTGCTAGAGGCTTTAGAAGGTTCTTCTGGCTAACCACAGACAGGGAAATTAGTGTTCTAGACCCTGTTTGTCTCTGTGTTCTAACCAGACAGTGTTCTAGACCCTGTTTGTCTCTGTGTTCCAGACCCTGTTTGTCTCTGTGTTCCAGACCCTGTTTGTCTCTGTGTTCCAGACCCTGTTTGTCTCTGTGTTCCAGACCCTGTTTGTCTCTGTGTTCCAGACCCTGTTTGTCTCTGTGTTCCAGACCCTGTTTGTCTCTGTGTTCCAGACCCTGTTTGTCTCTGTGTTCCAGACCCTGTTTGTCTCTGTGTTCCAGACCCTGTTTGTCTCTGTGTTCCAGACCCTGTTTGTCTCTGTGTTCCAGACCCTGTTTGTCTCTGTGTTCCAGACCCTGTTTGTCTCTGTTCTTCAGTACAACTCCTTCAGTGTAGTATTAATTTAGCCCACATCAGTAACACCATTTCCTCCCTGTTTCCCCACCAGAGATGAACACGAGGACTTCAAGGAGGAGATGCGGCGGCTGAGGAAACTGAGAGGCAAAGGGAAACCCAAGAAGGGTGAGGGAAAGAGAGCCACCAAGAAGAAATGAGCACTTCCTTTCCCTGTCCTATAGGACCTGTGGATAAACCCAGCCCTGCCCTGTCATATAGGACCTGTGGATAAACCCAGCCCTGCCCTGTCATATAGGACCTGTGGATAAACCCAGCCCTGCCCTGTCATATAGGACCTGTGGATAAACCCAGCCTTTCCCTCTCATATAGGACCTGTGGATAAACCCAGCCCTGCCCTGTCATATAGGACCTGTGGATAAACCCAGCCCTGCCCTGTCATATAGGACCTGTGGATAAACCCAGCCTTGCCCTGTCCTATAGGACCTGTGGATAAACCCAGCCCTGCCCTGTCATATAGGACCTGTGGATAAACCCAGCCTTGCCCTCTCCTATAGGACCTGTGGATAAACCCAGCCCTGCCCTGTCATATAGGACCTGTGGATAAACCCAGCCAGCCCTCTCATATAGGACCTGTGGATAAACCCAGCCCTGCCCTGTCATATAGGACCTGTGGATAAACCCAGCCTTGCCCTGTCATATAGGACCTGTGGATAAACCCAGCCTTGCCCTGTCATATAGGACCTGTGGATAAACCCAGCCTTGCCCTATCATATAGGACCTGTGGATAAACCCAGCCTGTGGATAAACCCAGCCCTACCCTCTCATATAGGACCTGTGGATAAACCCAGCCCTACCCTCTCATATAGTACCTGTGGATAAACCCAGCCCTACCCTCTCATATAGTACCTGTGGGGGAATCACAACAGTCCTCGTTTGCTTTGGGACACCAGAGGAATGGCCTCCCTAACTGTGTTCACAACAGTAACATGTGACCCCACTCAGGATGTTCATAATGAATGGATCCTTGGAACAGCTGATGATGTGTGTTGAGAGGATCCTTTCATGTCCCCATCACAGAAGATCCTGTCTGATAAGTGACCGGTCTTTGACCGCTGTGTGTTTGGTACATAAAGCATTTCTGTTCTCATAGTCTCTGTACAGTGAAAGGGTGAAGGAGAACTGGAGGGCATCGGGTCATAGAACTGTGATGCTGGTATGTTCCTATTGACTGAGACAAAGCTGGTGTTTTACATCTGTTCTGAGTAACACCAGGTGTCATGAATTAAAAATACTGAAAACAAATCTGCTGAAATGTGACTCTCCAGTTTGTGACTGGTTTATTGCCATGCAAATACTGTGTTATACAATGTTGTTACTAGTGACTTAGTGTAACTACAGGAAACCCATTTAAAAACCTGATCTGTTCTCTTTATGAATTGAGGCCCAGTTTTTCAAAAGTGATCTGTATTTCTCCTATCGGATAAACTGGATAGATGTCGGTTCTATTCATTATATTTCTAATCATTTAGTCTGTTTATCTGACAGGAGATATGAATGGAGAGTCCGGTTCTATTCATTATATTTCTAATCATTTAGTCTGTTTATCTGACAGGAGATATGAATGGAGAGTCCTGTTCTATTCATTATATTTCTAATCATTTAGTCTGTTTATCTGACAGGAGATATGAATGGAGAGTCCTGTTCTATTCATTATATTTCTAATCATTTAGTCTGTTTATCTGACAGGAGAAACTCAGATAACTGTTGACAAACTAGTCCCAGAGGGTGGCTAGAGTTTGGATGTCACTCAATACGTGGATGTCTTTAATGTTGCTGATACACACACACACACACACACACACACACCGTTCGTAAAGCCATGTGAGTTCAGACCACCTTGATACACATGGGTACTGGTGTCGTGGGTCTTTTCCAGAGACTGACTGAGTACTTCCACCCTATTCCCTATGTAGTGCACTACTTTAGACCAGAGCCCTATTCCCTATATAGTACACTACTATAGACCAGAACCCTATTCCCTATATAGTGCACTACTTTAGACCAGAGCCCTATTCCCTATATAGTACACTACTTTAGACCAGAGCCCTATTCCCTATGTAGTGCACTACTTTAGACCAGGGCCCTATTCCCTATATAGTGCACTACTTTAGACCAGAGCCATATTCCCTATATAGTGCACTACTTTAGACCAGAGCCTTATTCCCTATATAGTACACTACTATAGACCAGAACCCTATTCCCTATATAGTGCACTACTTTAGACCAGAGAGCCCTATTCCCTATGTAGTGCACTACTATAGACCAGAGAGCCCTATTCCCTATATAGTACACTACTATAGACCTTTCTATAAAAGGAACAGGGTGGCATTTGGGAAGGACACTGATATTACTGGGCTCCTCTCTCTGTCCTCGCTGTCTCTCTCTCTCTCTGTCCTCGCTGTCTCTGTCCTCGCTGTCTCTCTCTCTCTCGGTCCTCGCTGTCTCTCTCTCTGTCCTCGCTGTCTCTCTCTCTCTCTGTCCTCGCTGTCTCTCTCTCTGTCCTCGCTGTCTCTCTCTCTGTATCTCTCGCTGCCTCGCTCGCGTAATATCCTCTGTCCCAGAGAGCTGTGTGGTTGCTCATCATGAGACCAGAACACTCATTTAACACCATGGTAGTTAAGCCAGAACCATAATCTTGATTATGTCCAATATAATACATTTAACATAACCCCAAAGATAGGTTTCAGTACGTGAAGGTAGGGACTTGTAAGATGTGTTTTTGACTATGCCCCCCCTTCTACATGCAGCCCTTCTACACTGAACAAAAATATAAATGCAGCAGTTTTGGTTCCATGAGCTGAAATGAAAGATATCATAAATGTTCCAGACGCACAAAAAGCTGATTTCTCTCCAATGTTAGACTCAAATGTGTTTGCATCCCTGTTAGTGAGCAGTTCTCCTTTACTGAGACCACATCCACCTGACAGGAGTGGCATACCAAGAAGCTGATTAAACAGAATGATTGTTACACAGGTGCACCTTGTGCTGGAGACAAAGGCCACTCTAAAATGTGCCGTTTTGTTACACAACACAATGCCAGAGATTTCTCAAGTTTTGAGGAAGAGTGTAATTGGCATGTTGACTGTTGGAATGTCCAGAACTGTTGCCAGAGAATTGAATGTTTATTTCTCTACCATAAGCCACCTTCAATGTTTTAGAATTTGGCAGTACGTCCAACCGGCCTCGCTACCGCACAACAATGTGTATGGCGTTGTGTGTGCAAGCGGTTTGCTGATGTCAACTTTGAGAACAGAGTGCCCAAAGGTGGCAGTTGGATTATGGTATGTGTAGGCATAAGCTACAGACAGTGAAAACAATGGCATTTTATCAATGGCAATTTAAATGCACAGAGATTCCGTAACGAGATCCTGAGGCCCATTGTCGTGCCATTCATCCTCCATCACCTCATGTTTCAACATGATAATGCACAGCCCCATGTCACTAGGATCTGTACACAATTCTTGGAAGCTGAAAATGTCCCAGTTCTTCCATGGCCTTCATACTCACCAGACATGACACCCATTGAGCATGTTTGGGATGCTCTGGATCGACCTGTACGACAGCGTGTTCCAGTTCCCGCCAATATCCAGCAACTTCACACAGCCATTGAAGAGGAGTGGGACAACATTCCACAGACCACAATCAACAGCCTGATCAACTCTATGTGAAGGAGACGTGTCGCGCTGCATAAGGCAAATGGTGGTCACACCAGATAGTGACTGGTTTTCTGATCCACACCAGATACTGACTGGTTTTCTGATCCACACCAGATACTGACTGGTTTTCTGATCCACACCAGATACTGACTGGTTTTCTGATCCACACCAGATACTGACTGGTTTTCTGATCCACACCAGATACTGACTGGTTTTCTGATCCACACCAGATACTGACTGGTTTTCTGATCCACACCAGATACTGACTGGTTTTCTGATCCACACCAGATACTGACTGATCCACACCAGGACTTTTCTGATCCACACCAGATACTGACTGGTTTTCTGATCCACACCAGATACTGACTGATCCACACCAGATACTGGGTTTCTGATCCACACCAGATACTGACTGGGTTTCTGATCCACACCAGATACTGACTGATCCACACCAGGTTTCTGATCCACACCAGATACTGACTGGGTTTCTGATCCACACCAGATACTGACTGGGTTTCTGATCCACACCAGATACTGACTGGGTTTCTGATCCACACCAGATACTGACTGGGTTTCTGATCCACACCAGATACTGACTGGGTTTCTGATCCACACCCCTACCTTTTATTTACGGTTTCTGTGACCAACAGATGCATGTCTTTCTTCCTAGTCATGAAATTGATAGATTAGTGCCACATTTATTTATTTCAGTTGACTGATTTCCTTACATAAACTGCAACTCAGTAAAATAATTTAAATTGTTGCATGTTGTGTTTATATTTTTGTTCAGTATAATTGGCAGGGTTGACTTGCCTACAGATTAAACCTGCCGTTTGATTTAACCAGAGATTCAGATAAAATGAAGAGATACCTACTGTATGTCTCCACCCTGACAATGGAAACTGTTGTCCATAGAGCGGGGAAGACTGCCTGTCACGCTCCCACCTCACTTTGGATTGGTGGATACATCTAGTTTATTTGAATATTTGGTTGAATATTCGATGAGGGGTTCCTGACGTCACCTGTCTGTAATTACGTCGAGAGTGAGACGCCTCATGAACAAGACTGTCAAGAACTGGGATAAACTGATTTGAAGTGGGGTTTTTTCTCAAAGTTGCCGGGATGTCACGTGTTCTACTTATATCAGCACGCTCGTAACAACCTAAACATGACAAATATTCTATTCAATCAAATTAGCCTCAAAAAGCAAATAAGCCATTACACTTTTTTGTTGACCAAAAGTCAACACTCCTTCTCATTATTTTACGTTGGGTTACTCAAATCAAATTCAAATCCAAGCTGCTTTATTGGCATGAAAAACATTGCGTCAATATTGCCCAAGCAACAATGTATACAATATAAATTGTAATAAAATAATGCAGAATAATAATATCAAATGGTAATACATAATAAAATAATAAAATGGTAACAGTTAATAGTATAAAAATAATAGGAATGAAAAAAAGCTAAAAATGGAAAATTAAACTATAACTAACTCACCATTACATCAGTACTACCACTAGCATCACCATGACTAATTCAGTACTATACCACCACTACCACAACCATCATTAATTAAACTGATATCATTACCATCACCCCTGCTACTCGTACCACTACTATTAGGAATAATAATCCCAACCATAATAATAATTAAGTTAATTATTCAATGTCTCTCAGGCTTTGGGAGGCAAATACATATTTGGCTGCAAGAGGAGTCGTTGCTCCTTCACCTATGCGTATTTGTTGTTTTTCCTTTTAATAAGATCAAATGTGGAATAAATGTAGTAATTTCTACGAATAATGAATCTCTTGGTGAGGATTATATTTCTCACAGTAAAGGAGAAAGTGCATCTCTGTTTCTACCTCCCCTGTCGTGCAGTGACCACATACACGCTCCTCTTTGGGTCGCCATGTCTTTACATCTCTGTTTCTACCTCCCCTGTCGTGCAGTGACCACATACACGCTCCTCTTTGGGTCGCCATGTCTTTACATCTCTGTTTCTACCTCCCCTGTCGTGCAGTGACCACATACACGCTCCTCTTTGGGTCGCCATGTCTTTACATCTCTGTTTCTACCTCCCCTGTCGTGCAGTGACCACATACACGCTCCTCTTTGGGTCGCCATGTCACATCTCTGTTTCTACCTCCCCTGCTGCAGTGACCACATACACAGTCCTCTTTGGGTCGCCATGTCTTTACATCTCTGTTTCTACCTCCCCTGTCGTGCAGTGACCACATACACAGTCCTCTTTGGGTAGCCATGTCTTTACATCTCTGTTTCTACCTCCCCTGTCGTGCAGTGACCACATACACAGTCCTCAGTCTTTACATGTCCCCTTTACATCTCTGTTTCTTTACATCTCTGTTTCTACCCCTGTCGTGCAGTGACCACATACACGCTCCTCTTTGGGTCGCCATGTCTTTACATCTCTGTTTCTACCTCCCCTGTCGTGCAGTGACCACATACACGCTCCTCTTTGGGTCGCCATGTCTTTACATCTCTGTTTCTACCTCCCCTGTCGTGCAGTGACCACATACACGCTCCTCTTTGGGTCGCCATGTCTTTTATTGTCTGGTTTCTATGTCAATCGGAGGTCACTCAGCCTGTACTTGGTAAGGATCTGTCTCTGCATCGTATCTCTGACAGAGTAGAGATAATCCATTCAATTTCAATTTAAGGTGCTTTATTGGCATGGGAAACATGTGTTTACATTGCCAAAGCAAGTGAAGTAGATAATAAACAAAAGTGAAATAAACAATAAAAATTAACAGTAAACATAACACTCACAACAGTTCCAAAAGAATAAAGACATTTCAAATGTCATATTATTATATATATATATATATATATATATATATACAGTGTTGTAACGATGTGCAAATAGTTAAAGTAAAAAAGGGACAATAAATAAGCATAAACATGGGTTGTATTTACAATGGTGTTTGTTCTTCACTGGTTTCCCTTTTCCTGTGGCTACGTTGGTCTCCATATAAATACTCCTCGCCTGGTGGACGAAACAACGCCACCTGCTGGAGGAGACAGATTTTGGGCCAAATTACCCCTCTCAGTTCGCCTTTTTACCTCTCTGGTCTAGCTGAGATTTTAACTACTGGAGTTAAAATCTCAGCTAGAGTTTGGTTTGCCTGTCTGTGTATGGTGGTAGACCTACAAAGGTTGGTGCTATACATTTGTTTTGTGGTTAATGTTTATTTGTATTTTGTTGAGAAGCGTTTTATTTTGCAGGTGCACTTGATGCAGTTGTAATTGGACCAGCTACTAATCAGTAAGCAAAATCATATGCGGTCACTGAAACAAATTAAATACTCGTTATTGACATAATAAACCAATAGAAATAGTCACTGACACAGAAAAGAGGAAAGTGGTACCCTGATTTCCTCGTGTACCCCAAAACCATCACATCCCGGTGCTTTACTAGGCAGCTACATTTCTTGAATCTGTCTCCCCCTCCTGTCTCCTCTCCTCGATTATTTTCCACTCAGCTGATCGCAGTTTAAAATGGCGGCGTTGAGGAGCGCCGAGTCCCCACCGCCCGTCTTCAACGGTGACACGATGGACCGAGACCCGGAGCGGGAGCGGGGACTGGAGGAGCTGGGAGCCTGCCTGGACCCCGCCTGTTCGGTGGGGATCCCGGAATGTCCGCAGGACGAGGAGGTATGGACCGGGGAGACGGGGGTGAAGCTGGGCATGGCGACACGGGGGTACCGAGTGGAGGTTGCTGGATGGGGATCTTTAGGAAACACCGGCTGTAATATGGATCGTGGGGATGCATTGCAGGGGGCGAGATGATGCACTAAAATGGAAATGATTTCCATCACTAACGTCTCCTTCGTCCTCTTGCCGTTATTCCTTAAGGTGCATTTTGCGTTAGACTACATCGATCACGTTAGATGTGTGTAATAGTACGCTGACGGCAGTGTTTATTTCAGGCCTGCCTATATTTCATTTGGTTTTCGAGTTTTTTTTTCTCTCTCCAGCAGGTCTCTCTCTCTCTCTCTCTCTCTCTCTCTCTCTCTGCGGCGGCTGCATCCCAGCTCTCTGTTCGCTACCTGGCACCGTTTGACTTCAACGATCTACCGCGTACGGCTTGATAATACATCGTTTTATATCGATATAGCTACAAACTTTTATTTATATTTATGAACAATTCATCAGGGATTTTCGTCAATTCGATGCAGAGAACCCCTTCGTGGGCTGTCGACGGGAGCTGATATGTTTGTACAAAGATCGGCTTTGTTTTGGTTGATAAAAATGTACATTATTTTACAATATAGATCCAATGTTATGGAGGTTCATGCAGAATTATTAGCGCACGAATATTAATAGCGATACACTAAGCTAGGCCTCTTCCATCGCCATGGCTCAAATGATATGCTCCTTGCTAACGTTACATTTATGTAAAGTTAAAACATATTTTTCAACAGCTATTTAAAAAAATATATTTTTGCTTTCAAAGCAAGAAGGCCTGTATCGAAGACATGCAATTCAAATAAAGATCATGATGCAACAGTCAAAAGGTATTTTGTGAGTGACATATCAAGCCCATCCAATTGACCATAATATAAAATAATGCCAAAATCACAATCACGTCATATTGTATCTAAATAGTCAAATAGAAAAAGCTGTAAGTTGTGCAACGAGCCAAACCAAAATCCTCAATCAATTCCCTGTCAGCTTAACTTTGGGACCTTGAGTAACCTGCTGTTGATACTAGTGGTTTCTCTGGTTACAGTAGAACTCATAAACCAATTCACCTGGGATCCAGGTAATTACATCAATTAGTAGGCCAAATTAGTCCGATTTTTTTTAAAGGTATATTCAGATAGCTAAACTTTCTCCTTCCCAAAAGTGCTTGACCGATGTTATTGTATGCCTTCTCAATAAATACAATATCTTTATTGTCTGTTGAAATTTTGTCCGCGCGGGATATCTGCAAATCTTCAGGATATCTTCCAAGCTTAGTGAATAACATTGGCCCCCATTCAGCAGTCAACAGAATCCAAATAGAATCAAACAGAATTCAAATAGAATGCACATAGAATCAAACAGAATTCAAATAGAACAGTTAGACAGGCTCCAGAACTTTGGCTACTAGTAAGTATTTTTGAAACCTCCAGCTTTGGGCAGGATGTGTCAATGTGTAGTTCATACATGCATAATCTATGCGCAAGAATTACTGTCTTACCTCAATTAGCCACGGAATCCCGAGTTTGAAAGCAACAGTATTTCTGGAAGCTGTGCTGCTGCCCCCCCCAACCCCTCCTCCCACATGGGCTATCCCCCTAGCAATTTGATTTCTAGCCAATGAGCTTCAGCCCCTCGCCATTTTGAGTGACAACGAATCAAGATGCAGAGTGGAGAGAGTAATGACATATCTGTTCCGATGTGACGTAGTACGCAATTTTATCGAGAACCACTATTGGCTAGTGAGCGTTACTTTCAGAACTACTTAGCTAAAAAGTACCGGAGAATCTCTTTAATGGTCATAGAATCAGAGAATGTCATTGAATTTGAATTATATAATTTTTGATCACAAGTCATATTGCCCCAAAACAGTAAAACATTGTCCAGACTGAGGCCAATTAGAGTCCAGAGGTGTCACAGCCACCTGCCCCAGATATGCACATGATGTGCGCATTCGGAGTTATTTTCATGAAACAGTACTTGCCGGCCTCACGTTTCTATCCACAGTTTTTATGCAAGTAGTCATACCGTATTAAAAGTGGGAGTTTCTCCCATTCTTCTCTGCAGATCCTCTCAAGCTCTGTTCGGGTTGCATTGCTACACAGCTATTTTCAGGTCTCTCCAGAGATGTTTGATCGGGTTCAAGTCCGGGCTCCGGCTGGGCCACTCAAGGACATTCAGAGACTTGTCCCGAAGCCACTCCTGTATTATCTTGGCTGTGTGCTTAGGGTCGTTGTCCTGTTGGAAGGTGAACCTTTATCCCAGTCTGAGGTCCTGAGAGCTCTGGAGCAGGTTTTCATCAAGGATCTCTCTGTACTTTGCTCCGTTCATCTTTCTCTCGATCTTGACTAGTCTCCCAGGCCCTGCTGCTGAAAAACATCCCCACAGCATGATGCTGCGACCACCATGCTTCACCGTAGGGATAGTGCCAGGTTTCCTCCAGAAGTGACGCTTGGCATTCAGGTCAAAGAGTTCAATCTTGGTTTCATCAGACCAGAGAATCTTGTTTCTCATGGTCTGAGAGTCCTTCAAGTGCCTGTTTGGCAAACTCCAAGCTAGCTGTCATGTTCCTTTAACTGAGGAGTGGCTTCCGTCTGGCCACTCAACCATAAAGGCCTGATTGGTGGAGTGCTGCAGAGATAGTTGTCCTTCTGGAAGCTTCTCCCATCTCCACAGAGGAACTCTGGAGCTCTGTCAGTGACAATCAGGTTCTTGGTCACCTCCCTGACCAAGGCCCTTCTACCCCGATTGCTCAGTTTGGCGGGGTTGCCAGCTCTATGAAGAGTCTTGGTGGTTCCAAACTTCTTCCATTTTAAGAATGATTGGAGGGCACTTGGGGACCTTCAGTGCTGCTGACATTTTTTGCTACCCTTCCCCAGATCTGTGCCTCAACACAATCCTGTCTCGGAGCTCTACGGACAATTCCATCGACCTCCATGGCTTGGTTTTTGCTCTGACATGCCCTGGCAACTGTGGGACCTTTTTATAGACACTTATGTGCCTTTCCAAATCATGTCCAATCAATTGAATTTACCACAGCTGGACTCCAAGTTGTAGAAACATCTCAAGGATGATCAATGGAAACAGGATGCACCTGAGCTCATTTTCGAGCCTCATCGCAAAGGCCCTGAATACTTAAGTTAATAAGCTATTTCTGTTTTGTTTTTAATACATTTCTAAAAACTTGTTTTGGCTTTGTCATTATGGGGTATTGTGATGTCATTATGGGGTATTGTGACGTCATTATGGGGTATTGTGTGTAGATTGAGGAGTGTTTTTTTAAAAACATTTTTAAAGCGATTTTAGAATAAGGCTGGAACGTACCAAATGTGGAAAAAGTCAAGGGGTCTGAGTACTTTCCGCAGTCACTTTACATATATTTAAATGATTTGTGCTCATAAAGAATGTGGACGGTACTCAAACCACTCAAGATTGATCAGAGTATCAAACTCTTATGTAGCTTACGATCATTTCAATGAGACCATTTCAATGAGACCCCTAAAATGCTAGAAAGGATTTGGTTGGGCTTTTCAAGACCGCCCTAATATCAAATCATGTTCTGAGATCTATCATATCTGGGGGGGGGGGGCTTGTCTTTAGTTCTAGGCCTACTCTCTGGATGTACAGGCGCTTCCATGCATTTAACCAGTGACGGGGAAGGTTTGTGTGACTGGTTATTTTAGGATCCGTGGCCCACGGTAGAGACACTGGTTTATCAAGCATTTTCTCACATAGAACATGTTCTTTCTAACTGAAGCCCCTGAAGAGGAATTGGTTTGTTATGGTGGGATACTGTCTATACAAAGACTAGTGGTGCATGGTTATGGTGGGATACTGTCTATACAAAGACTAGTGGTGCATGGTTATGGTGGGATACTGTCTATACAAAGACTAGTGGTGCATGGTTATGGTGGGATACTGTCTATACAAAGACTAGTGGTGCATGGTTATGGTGGGATACTGTCTATACAAAGACTAGTGGTGCATGGTTATGGTGGGATACTGTCTATACAAAGACTAGTGGTGCATGGTTATGGTGGGATACTGTCTATACAAAGACTAGTGGTGCATGGTTATGGTGGGATACTGTCTATACAAAGACTAGTGGTGCATGGTTATGGTGGGATACTGTCTATACAAAGACTAGTGGTGCATGGTTATGGTGGGATACTGTCTATACAAAGACTAGTGGTGCATGGTTATGGTGGGATACTGTCTATACAAAGACTAGTGGTGCATGGTTATGGTGGGATACTGTCTATACAAAGACTAGTGGTGCATGGTTATGGTGGGATACTGTCTATACAAAGACTAGTGGTGCATGGTTATGGTGGGATACTGTCTATACAAAGACTAGTGGTGCATGGTTATGGTGGGATACTGTCTATACAAAGACTAGTGGTGCATGGTTATGGTGGGATACTGTCTATACAAAGACTAGTGGTGCATGGTTATGGTGGGATACTGTCTATACAAAGACTAGTGGTGCATGGTTATGGTGGGATACTGTCTATTAACAAAGACTAGTGGTGCATGGTTATGGTGGGATACTGTCATTATGACAAAGACTAGTGATTGCATGGTTATGGTGGGATTTCTGTTTTGACAAAGACGAGTGGTGCATTTATTTTGGGATACTGTCTATTCAAAGACTAGTGGTGCATTTATTTTGGTTGTTGTGTGAAGACATTTTGACAGGGTGTGATTTCATTTTGACAGTCGGTTGTGATTTCATTTTGACAGTCGGTTGTGATTTCATTTTGACAGTCGGTTGTGATTTCATTTTGACAGTCGGTTGTGATTTCATTTTGACAGTCGGTTGTGATTTCATTTTGACAGTCGGTTGTGATTTCATTTTGACAGTCGGTTGTGTAATGATGTGTATTTTAATGTTTACAGTCGGTTGTGAAGTTTGGGACGCAGCGAAGAGACAGAACAACCAGTAGCTTAGTCTTCCACTACTAGTGTCTAATGGCTGCTTCCAAAACGCCACCCCTAGTCCCTTTGTTTAGCCTACTGCTCTACTTTTGACCACGACCGATAGGGACCCATAGTGCACTACTTTAGACCAGAGCCCTATGTAGGGAATAGGGCTCTGGTCTAAAGTAGTGGACTATATAGGGAATAGGGCTCTGGTCTAAAGTAGTGGACTATATAGGGAATAGGGCTCTGGTCTAAAGTAGTGGACTATATAGGGAATAGGGCTCTGGTCTAAAGTAGTGCACTATATAGGGAATAGGGCTCCATTTGGAACAGAGACATGCTATGCCTCTGCAATGTCTATAGTCACCATCTCAGTCAATGTCATTAGGCTATATAACGGTATGATGTGACGTTCATAATTAGTATGTGTGTGTGTGTGTCCTCTTAGATCTGGAATATCAAACAGATGATCAAGCTGACACAGGAGCACTTAGAGGCACTACTGGACAAGTTTGGAGGAGAATGTAACCCCCCGTCCATATACCTGGAGGTGAGTTACCCTGTGAGGAGGAGGAGGTACCCCTCTGTCCATATACCTGGAGGTGAGTTACCCTGTGAGGAGGAGGAGGTACCCCTCTGTCCATATACCTGGAGGTGAGTTACCCTGTGAGGAGGAGGAGGTACCCCTCTGTCCATATACCTGGAGGTGAGTTACCCTGTGAGGAGGAGGAGGTACCCCTCTGTCCATATACCTGGAGGTGAGTTACCCTGTGAGGAGGAGGAGGAGGTACCCCTCTGTCCATATACCTGGAGGTGAGTTACCCTGTGAGGAGGAGGAGGTACCCCTCTGTCCATATACCTGGAGGTGAGTTACCCTGTGAGGAGGAGGAGGTACCCCTCTGTCCATATACCTGGAGGTGAGTTACCCTGTGAGGTGAGGAGGAGGAGGAGGTACCCCTCTGTCCATATACCTGGAGGTGAGTTACCCTGTGAGGAGGAGGAGGTACCCCTCTGTCCATATACCTGGAGGTGAGTTACCCTGTGAGGAGGAGGAGGTACCCCTCTGTCCATATACCTGGAGGTGAGTTACCCTGTGAGGAGGAGGAGGTACCCCTCTGTCCATATACCTGGAGGTGAGTTACCCTGTGAGGAGGAGGAGGTACCCCTCTGTCCATATACCTGGAGGTGAGTTACCCTGTGAGGAGGAGGATGTACCCCTCTGTCCATATACCTGGAGGTGAGTTACCCTGTGAGGAGGAGGAGGAGGTGAGTTACCCTGTGAGGAGGAGGAGGTACCCTCTGTCCATATACCTGGAGGTGAGTTACCCTGTGAGGAGGAGGAGGTACCCCTCTGTCCATATACCTGGAGGTGAGTTACCCTGGAGGTGAGGAGGAGGAGGTACCCCTCTGTCCATATACCTGGAGGTGAGTTACCCTGTGAGGAGGAGGAGGTACCCCTCTGTCCTGGAGGTGAGTTACCCTGAGGAGGAGGAGGTACCCCTCTGTCCATATACCTGGAGGTGAGTTACCCTGTGAGGAGGAGGAGGTACCCCTCTGTCCATATACCTGGAGGTGAGTTACCCTGTGAGGAGGAGGAGGTACCCCTCTGTCCATATACCTGGAGGTGAGTTACCCTGTGAGGAGGAGGAGGTACCCCTCTGTCCATATACCTGGAGGTGAGTTACCCTGTGAGGAGGAGGAGGTACCCCTCTGTCCATATACCTGGAGGTGAGTTACCCTGTGAGGAGGAGGAGGTACCCCCCCTGTCCATATACCTGTGAGGAGGTGAGTTACCCTGTCCATATACCTGGAGGAGGAGGAGGAGGTACCCCTCTGTCCATATAGTTACCTGGAGGTGACCCCTCTGTCCATTACCTGTGAGGAGGAGGAGGAGGTACCCCTCTGTCCATATACCTGGAGGTGAGTTACCCTGTGAGGAGGAGGAGGTACCCCTCTGTCCATATACCTGGAGGTGAGTTACCCTGTGAGGAGGAGGAGGTACCCCTCTGTCCATATACCTGGAGGTGAGTTACCCTGTGAGGAGGAGGAGGATGTACCCCTCTGTCCATATACCTGGAGGTGAGTTACCCTGTGAGGAGGAGGAGGTACCCCTCTGTCCATATACCTGGAGGTGAGTTACCCTGTGAGGAGGAGGAGGTACCCCTCTGTCCATATACCTGGAGGTGAGTTACCCTGTGAGGAGGAGGTACCCCTCTGTCCATATACCTGGAGGTGAGTTACCCTGTGAGGAGGAGGAGGTACCCCTCTGTCCATATACCTGGAGGTGAGTTACCCTGTGAGGAGGAGGAGGATGTACCCCTCTGTCCATATACCTGGAGGTGAGTTACCCTGTGAGGAGGAGGAGGAGGTACCCCTCTGTCCATATACCTGGAGATGAGTTACCCTGTGAGGAGGAGGGTAACTCCTTTTATGTTTGAGGTTCTTGAAAGTAGCCACTCTTTGCCTTGAAGACAGCTTTGCACACTCTTGGCATTCTCTCAACAAGCTTCATGAGGTAGTCACCTGGAATGAATTTCAATTATCTTTTGTGCCTTGTTAAGTTAGTTTGTGGAATTTCTTTCCTTAGTGCGTTTGAGCCAATCAGTTGTGTTGTGACAAGGTAGGGGTGATATACAGAATATAGCCCTATTTGGTAAAAGACCAAGTCCATATTATGGCAAGGACAGCTCAAATAAGCAAAGAGAAACGACAGTCTATCATTACTGTAAGACATGAAGGTCAGTCAATCCAGAAGATTTCAAGAACTTTGAAAGTTTCTTCAAGTGCAGTCGCAAAACCCATCAAGCACTATGATGAAACTGGCTCTCATGAGGACTGCCACAGGAATGGAAGACCTAGAGTTACCTCTGCTGCAGAGGATAAGTTCATTAGAGTTACCAGCCTCAGATTGCAGCCCAAATAAATGCTTCTCAGAGTTCAAGTAACAGAGACATCTCAACATCAACTGTTCAGAGGAAACTGTGTGAATCAGGACTTCATGGTCGAATTGCTGCAAAGAAACCACTACTAAAGGACACCACTAAGAAGAAGAGACTTGATTGGGCCAAGAAACACGAGCAATGGACATTAGACTGGTGGAAATCTGTCATTTGGTCTGATGAGTCCAAATGAGATTTTTGGTTCCAACCGCCATGTCTTTATGAGACATAGAGTAGGTGAACAGATTATCTCTGCATGTGTGGTTCCCACCGTGAAGCATGGAGGAGGAGGTGAACAGATGATCTCTGCATGTGTGGTTCCCACCGTGAAGCATGGAGGAGGAGTTGTGATGGTGCTTTGCTGGTGACACTGTCTGTGATTTATTTAGAATTCAAGGCACATTTAACCAGCATGGCTACCACAGCATTCTGCAGCGATATGCCATCCCATCTGGTTTGGGCTTAGTGAGACTATTATTTGGGATGAGTTGGACAGCAGAGTGAAGGAATAAAAGTGCTCAGCATATGTGGGAACTCCTTCAAGACTGTTGGAAAAGCATTCCAGGTGAAGCTGGTTGAGAGAATGCCAAGCGTGTGCAAAGCTGTCATCATGGCAAAGGGTGGCTACTTTGAAGAATCTAAAATATATTTAGATTTTGTTTAACACTTTTTTTTGGTTACTACATGATTCCACACATGTTATTTCATAGTTTTGATGTCTTCACTATTATTCTACCATCTAGAAAATAGTCAAACCTGGAATGAGTAGGTGTGTCCAAACTTTTGACTGGTTATGGATGGATGATTAAAAAATGTGTGTATTGTCTCTGTAGGGGTATGAGGAGTACACCAGTAAGCTGTGTGTGTGTTGTCTCTGTAGGCCTATGAGGAGTACACCAGTAAGCTGTGTGTGTGTGGTGTCTCTGTAGGCCTATGAGGAGTACACCAGTAAGCTGTGTGTGTGTTGTCTCTGTAGGCCTATGAGGAGTACATCAGTAAGCTGTGTGTGTGTGTGTGTGTGTGTGTGTGTGTGTGTGTGTGTGTTGTCTTTGTAGGTGTACACCAGTAAGCTGTGTGTGTGTTGTCTCTGTGTGTGTGTGTGTGTGTGTGTTGTCTCTGTAGGCCTATGAGGAGTACACCAGTAAGCTGTGTGTGTGTGTGTGTGTATTTCAGTAAGCTGTGTGTGTTGTCTCTGTAGGCCTATGAGGAGTGTGTGTGTGTGTGTGTGTGTTGTCTCTGTAGGCCTATGAGAGTACACCAGTAAGCTGTGTGTGTGTGTGTGTGTGTGTGTGTTTGTCTCTGTAGGCCTATGAGAGTACACCAGTAATGTAAGCTGTGTGTGTGTGTTGTCTCTGTAGGCCTATGAGGAGTACACCAGTAAGCTGTGTGTGTGTGTGTGTTGTGTAGGCCTATGAGGAGTACACCAGTAAGCTGTAGGTCTCTGTAGGCCTATGAGGAGTACACCAGTAAGCTGTGTGTGTGTGTGTGTGTCTCTCTGTAGGCCTATGAGGAGTACACCAGTAAGCTGTGTGTGTGTGTGTGTGTGTGTCTCTGTAGGCCTATGAGGAGTACACCAGTAAGCTAGGTGTGTGTGTCTCTGTAGGCCTATGAGGAGTACACCAGTAAGCTGTGTGTGTGTGTGTGTGTGTGTGTGTGTGTTGTCTCTGTAGGCCTATGAGTACACCAGTAAGCTGTGTGTGTGTGTGTTGTCTCTGTAGGCCTATGAGGAGTACACCAGTAAGCTGTGTGTGTGTGTGTGTGTTGTCTCTGTAGGCCTATGAGGAGTACACCAGTAAGCTGTGTGTGTGTGTGTGTGTGTCTCTGTAGGCCTATGAGGAGTACACCAGTAAGTGTGTGTGTGTGTGTGTGTGTGTGTGTTGTGTGTGTGTGTGTGTGTGTGTGTCTCTGTAGGCCTATGAGGAGTACACCAGTAAGCTGTGTGTGTGTGTGTGTGTGTTGTCTCTGTAGGCCTATGAGGAGTACACCAGTAAGTGTGTGTGTGTGTGTGTGTTGTCTCTGTAGGCCTATGAGGAGTACACCAGTAAGCTGTGTGTGTGTGTCTCTGTAGGCCTATGAGGAGTACACCAGTAAGCTGTGTGTGTGTGTTGTCTCTGTAGGCCTATGAGGAGTACACCAGTAAGCTGTGTGTGTGTGTGTGTGTGTCTCTGTAGGCCATGAGGAGTACACCAGTAAGCTGTGTGTGTGTGTGTGTGTGTGTGTGTGTTGTCTCTGTAGGCCTATGAGGAGTACACCAGTAAGCTGTGTGTGTGTGTGTGTTGTCTCTGTAGGCCTATGAGGAGTACACCAGTAAGCTGTGTGTGTGTGTGTTGTCTCTGTAGGCCTATGAGGAGTACACCAGTAAGCTGTGTGTGTGTGTCTCTGTAGGCCTATGAGGAGTACACCAGTAAGCTGTGTGTGTGTGTGTCTCTGTAGGCCTATGAGGAGTACACCAGTAAGCTGTGTGTGTGTGTGTGTGTGTGTCTCTGTAGGCCTATGAGGAGTACACCAGTAAGCAGTGTGTGTCTCTGTAGGCCTATGAGGAGGAGTACACCAGTAAGCTGTGTGTGTGTGTGTCTCTGTAGGCCTATGAGGAGTACACCAGTAAGCTGTGTGTGTGTGTGTGTGTTGTCTCTGTAGGCCAATGAGGAGTACACCAGTAAGCTGTGTGTGTGTGTGTGTGTCTCTGTAGGCCTATGTGTACACCAGTAAGCTGTGTGTGTGTGTGTGTGTTGTCTCTGTAGGCCTATGAGGAGTACACCAGTAAGCTGTGTGTGTGTGTGTGTGTTGTCTCTGTAGGCCTATGAGGAGTACACCAGTAAGCTGTGTGTGTGTGTGTGTGTTGTCTCTGTAGGCCTATGAGGAGTACACCAGTAAGCTGTGTGTGTGTGTTGTCTCTGTAGGCCTATGAGGAGTACACCAGTAAGCTGGACGCTCTGCAGCAGAGGGAGCAGCAGCTCCTGGAGGCCATGGGGAACGGGACAGACTTCTACTCCTCGTCCCCTACGCCCCCTTCCCTCCTGGATGGGGGTTTGAGCTGTTCTGGGGGATCCGGGGGCACCCAGTTCCTTCTCCCCTCCGCCCCCAACACCCTGGCTGTCCTCCAGACCCCTACAGACGGACGGGCCAATCCCCGCTCCCCTCAGAAACCCATCGTCAGGGTGTTCCTGCCCAATAAACAGCGGACCGTGGTGAGTAAGGGGTGGTTATAATACATATACCTCTTGGTGTAGAAGGTGGGAGGGGTTAGGGTGGCTGTGGGAGGGGTTAGGGTGGCTGTGGGAGCGGTTAGGGTGACTGTGGGAGGGGTTGGTGTAGGCTGTGGGAGGGGTTGGTGTAGGCTGTGGGAGGGGATAGGGTGGCTGTGGGAGGGGTTAGGGTGGCTGTGGGAGGGGTTCGGGTGGCTGTGGGAGGGGTTCGGGTGGCTGTGGGGGGTTGGTGTAGGCTGTGGGAGGGGTTGGTGGCTGTGGGAGGGTTTGGGTGGCTGTGGGAGGGGTTGGGGTGGCTGTGGGAGGGGTTGGTGTAGGCTGTGGGAGGGTTGGTGTAGGCTGTGGGAGGGGTGGCTGTGGGAGGGGTTGGGGTGGCTGTGGGAGGGGTTAGGGTAGGCTATGGGAGGGGTTGGTGTAGGCTGTGGGAGGGGTTGGGGTGGCTGTGGGAGGGGTTGGTGTAGAAGGTGGAAGGGGTTGGGGTGGCTGTGGGAGGGGTTGGTGTAGGCTGTGGGAGGGGTTGGTGTAGGCTGTGGGAGGGGTTGGGGTGGCTGTGGGAGGGGTTAGGGTAGGCTATGGGAGGGGTAAGTGTAGGCTGTGGGAGGGGCATAGGGTGGCTGTGGGAGGGGTTGGTGTGGGCTGTGGGAGGGGTTGGTGTAGGCTATGGGAGGGGCATAGGGTGGCTATGGGAGGGGTTGGTGGTGGCTGTGGGAGGGGCATAGGGTGGCTATGGGAGGGATGGGAGGGGTTGGTGTAGGCTATTGGAGGGGTTAGGTGTAGGCTATGGGAGGGGTTGGTGTGAGATGGCCTGTATTGATGACATTAGGCAGTAGTTGGGGAGAGATGGCCTGTATTGGTGACATTAGGCAGTAGTTAGGGAGAGATGGCCTGTATTGGTGACATTAGGCAGTAGTTAGGGAGAGAAGGCCTGTATTGGTGACATTAGGCAGTAGTTAGGGAGAGATGGCCTGTATTGGTGACATTAGACAGTAGTTAGGGAGAGATGGCCTGTATTGGTGACATTAGACAGTAGTTAGGGAGAGAGGTTCTGTATTGATGATATTAGACAGTAGTTAGGGAGAGATGGCCTGTATTGGTGACATTAGGCAGTAGTTAGGGAGAGATGGCCTGTATTGGTGACATTAGGCAGTAGTTAGGGAGAGATGGCCTGTATTGGTGACATTAGGCAGTAGTTAGGGAGAGATGGCCTGTGGTGACATTAGACAGTAGTTAGGGAGAGATGTCTGTATTGGTGACATTAGACAGTAGTTAGGGAGAGATGGCCTGTATTGGTGGATTAGATGGCCTGTTGGGATAGAGACAGCCTGTATTGGTGATATTAGACAGTAGTTAGGGAGAGATGGCCTGTATTGGTGACATTAGACAGTAGTTAGGGAGAGATGGCCTGTATTGGTGATATTAGACAGTAGTTAGGGAGAGATGGCCTGTATTGGTGACATTAGGCAGTAGTTAGGGAGAGATGGCCTGTATTGGTGACATTAGGCAGTAGTTAGGGAGAGATGGCCTGTATTGGTGACATTAGGCAGTAGTTAGGGAGAGATGGCCTGTATTGGTGACATTAGACAGTAGTTAGGGAGAGATGGCCTGTATTGGTGACATTAGACAGTAGTTAGGGAGAGATGGCCTGTATTGGTGACATTAGGCAGTAGTTAGGGAGAGATGGCCTGTATTGGTGACATTAGACAGTAGTTAGAGAGATGGCCTGTATTGGTGATATTAGACAGTAGTTAGGGAGAGATGGCCTGTATTGGTGACAGTAGTTAGGGAGAGATGGATGGCCTGTATTGGTGATATTAGACAGTAGTTAGGGAGAGATGGCCTGTATTGGTGATATTAGACAGTAGTTAGGAGAGATGGCCTGTATTGGTGACATTAGACAGTAGTTAGGGAGAGATGGCCTGTATTGGTGACATTAGACAGTAGTTAGGGAGAGATGGCCTGTATTGGTGACATTAGACAGTAGTTAGGGAGAGATGGCCTGTATTGGTGATATTAGACAGTAGTTAGGGAGAGATGGCCTGTATTGGTGACATTAGACAGTAGTTAGGGAGAGAGGGCCTGTATTGGTGATATTAGACAGTAGTTAGGGATAGATGGCCTGTATTGGTGACATTAGACAGTAGTTAGGGAGAGATGGCCTGTATTGGTGATATTAGACAGTAGTTGGGGAGAGATGGCCTGTATTGGTGATATTAGACAGTAGTTAGGGAGAGATGGCCTGTATTGGTGATATTAGACAGTAGTTAGGGAGAGATGGCCTGTATTGGTGACATTAGACAGTAGTTAGGGAGAGATGGCCTGTATTGGTGATATTAGACAGTAGTTGGGAGAGATGGCCTGTATTGGTGATATTAGACAGTAGTTGGGGAGAGATGGCCTGTATTGGTGATATTAGACAGCCTGTATTGGTGATATTAGACAGTAGTTAGGGAGAGATGGCCTGTATTGGTGACATTAGACAGTAGTTAGGGAGAGATGGCCTGTATTGTGAGGCCATTAGACAGTAGGCCAGTAGTTGAGAGAGATGGCCTGCCTGATATTAGACAGCCTGTATTGGTGATATTAGACAGTAGTTAGGGAGAGATGGCCTGTATTGGTGACATTAGACAGTAGTTAGGGAGAGATGGCCTGTATTGGTGATATTAGACAGTAGTTAGGGAGAGATGGCCTGTATTGGTGACATTAGACAGTAGTTAGGGAGAGAGGTTCTGTATTGATGATATTAGACAGTAGTTAGGGAGAGATGGCCTGTATTGGTGACATTAGACAGTAGTTAGGGAGAGAGGGCCTGTATTGGTGATATTAGACAGTAGTTAGGGAGAGATGGCCTGTATTGGTGACATTAGGCAGTAGTTAGGGAGAGATGGCCTGTATTGGTGACATTAGGCAGTAGTTAGGGAGAGATGGCCTGTATTGGTGATATTAGACAGTAGTTGGGGAGAGATGGCCTGTATTGGTGATATTAGACAGTAGTTAGGGAGAGATGGCCTGTATTGGTGACAGTAGTTAGGGAGAGATGGCCTGGCCTGTATTGATGATATTAGACAGTAGTTGGGGAGAGATGGCCTGTATTGGTGATATTAGACAGTAGTTAGCGAGAGATGGCCTGTATTGGTGATATTAGACAGTAGTTAGGGAGAGAGGTTCTGTATTGGTGATATTAGACAGTAGTTAGGGATAGATGGCCTGTATTGGTGATATTAGACAGTCGTTAGGGAGAGAAGGCCTGTATTGGTGATATTAGACAGTAGTTAGGGATAGATGGCCTGTATTGGTGATATTAGACAGTAGTTAGGGAGAGATGGCCTGTATTGGTGATATTAGACAGTAGTTAGGATAGATGGCCTGTATTGGTGACATTAGACAGTAGTTAGGGAGAGATGGCCTGTATTGGTGATATTAGACAGTAGTTGGGAGAGATGGCCTGTATTGGTGATATTAGACAGTAGTTAGGGAGAGATGGCCTGTATTGGTGATATTAGACTGTAGTTAGGAGAGATGGCCTGTATTGGTGACATTAGACAGTAGTTAGGGAGAGATGGCCTGTATTGGTGATATTAGACAGTAGTTGGAGAGAGATGGCCTGTATTGGTGATATTAGACAGTAGTTGGGGAGAGATGGCCTGTATTGGTGATATTAGACAGCCTGTAGATATTAGAAGTAGTTAGGGAGAGATGGCCTGTATTGGTGACATTAGACAGTAGTTAGGGAGAGATGGCCTGTATTGGTGACATTAGGCAGTAGTTAGGGAGAGATGGCCTGTATTGGTGACATTAGACAGTAGTTAGGGAGAGATGGCCTGTATTGGTGACATTAGACAGTAGTTAGGGAGAGAGGTTCTGTATTGATGATATTAGACAGTAGTTAGGAGAGATGGCCTGTATTGGTGACATTAGGCAGTAGTTAGGGAGAGATGGCCTGTATTGGTGACATTAGGCAGTAGTTAGGGAGAGATGGCCTGTATTGGTGACATTAGGCAGTAGTTAGGGAGAGATGGCCTGTATTGGTGACATTAGACAGTAGTTGGAGAGAGATGGCCTGTATTGGTGATATTAGACAGTAGTTGGGAGAGATGGCCTGTATTGGTGACAGTAGTTAGGGAGAGATGGCCTGGCCTGTATTGATGATATTAGACAGTAGTTGGGGAGAGATGGCCTGTATTGGTGATATTAGACAGCCTGTATTGGTGATATTAGACAGTAGTTAGGGAGAGATGGCCTGTATTGGTGACATTAGACAGTAGTTAGGGAGAGATGGCCTGTATTGGTGACATTAGACAGTAGTTAGGGAGAGATGGCCTGTATTGGTGATATTAGACAGTAGTTAGGGAGAGATGGCCTGTATTGGTGATATTAGACAGTAGTTAGGGAGAGAGGTTCTGTATTGGTGATATTAGACAGTAGTTAGGGATAGATGGCCTGTATTGGTGATATTAGACAGTAGTTAGGGAGAGATGGCCTGTATTGGTGATATTAGACAGTAGTTAGGGAGAGATGGCCTGTATTGGTGATATTAGACAGTAGTTAGGAGAGATGGCCTGTATTGGTGATATTAGACAGTAGTTAGGGAGAGATGGCCTGGCCTGTATTGATGACATTAGACCGTAGTTAGGGAGAGATGGCCTCTTGGTGATATTAGACAGTAGTTAGGGAGAGATGGCCTGTATTGGTGACACTAGACAGTAGTTAGGGAGAGATGGCCTGTATTGGTGACACTAGACAGTAGTTAGGGAGAGATGGCCTGTATTGGTGATATTAGACAGTAGTTAGGGAGAGATGGCCTGTATTGGTGATATTAGACAGTAGTTAGGGAGAGATGGCCTGTATTGGTGATATTAGACAGTAGTTAGGGAGAGATGGCCTGTATTGGTGACACTAGACAGTAGTTAGGGAGAGATGGTCTGTATTGGTGACACTAGACAGTAGTTAGGAGAGATGGCCTGTATTGGTGATATTAGACAGTAGTTAGGAGAGATGGCCTGTATTGGTGACATTAGACAGTAGTTAGGGAGAGATGGCCTGTATTGGTGATATTAGACAGTAGTTAGGGAGAGATGGCCTGTATTGTGACATTAGACAGTAGTTAGGAGAGATGGCCTGTATTGGTGATATTAGACAGTAGTTAGGGAGAGATGGCCTGTATTGGTGACATTAGACAGTAGTTAGGAGAGATGGCCTGTATTGGTGATATTAGACAGTAGTTAGGGAGAGATGGCCTGTATTGATGACATTAGACAGTAGTTAGGGAGAGATGGCCTGTATTGGTGATATTAGACAGTAGTTAGGGAGAGATGGCCTGTATTGGTGATATTAGACAGTAGTTAGGGAGAGATGGCCTGTATTGGTGATATTAGACAGTAGTTAGGGAGAGATGGCCTGTATTGGTGATATTAGACAGTAGTTAGGAAGAGATGGCCTGTATTGGTGACACTAGACAGTAGTTAGGGAGATGGCCTGATGGACAGCCTGTATTGGTGATATTAGACAGTAGTTAGGGAGAGATGGCCTGTATTGGTGACATTAGACAGTAGTTAGGAGAGATGGCCTGTATTGGTGACATTAGGCAGTAGTTCGGGAGATGGCCTGTATTGGTGACATTAGACAGTAGTTAGGGAGAGATGGCCTGTATTGGTGACATTAGACAGTAGTTAGGGAGAGAGGTTCTGTATTGATGATATTAGACAGTAGTTAGGGAGAGATGGCCTGTATTGGTGACATTAGGCAGTAGTTAGGGAGAGATGGCCTGTATTGGTGACAGTAGTTAGGGAGAGATGGCCTGGCCTGTATTGATGATATTAGACAGTAGTTGGGGAGAGATGGCCTGAGTGATATTAGACAGCCTGTATTGGTGATATTAAGACAGTAGTTAGGGAGAGATGGCCTGTATTGGTGACATTAGACAGTAGTTAGGGAGAGATGGCCTGTATTGGTGACATTAGACAGTAGTTAGGGAGAGATGGCCTGTATTGGTGATATTAGACAGTAGTTAGGAGAGATGGCCTGTATTGGTGATATTAGACAGTAGTTAGGGATAGATGGCCTGTATTGGTGACACTAGACAGTAGTTAGGGAGAGATGGCCTGTATTGGTGACACTAGACAGTAGTTAGGGAGAGATGGTTCTGTATTGGTGATATTAGACAGTAGTTAGGGATAGATGGCCTGTATTGGTGATATTAGACAGTCGTTAGGGAGAGAAGGCCTGTATTGGTGATATTAGACAGTAGTTAGGGATAGATGGCCTGTATTGGTGACATTAGGCAGTAGTTAGGGAGAGATGGCCTGTATTGGTGACATTAGACAGTAGTTAGGGAGAGATGGCCTGTATTGGTGATATTAGACAGTAGTTAGGGAGAGATGGCCTGTATTGGTGATATTAGACAGTAGTTAGGGAGAGATGGCCTGTATTGGTGATATTAGACAGTAGTTAGGGAGAGATGGCCTGGCCTGTATTGATGACATTAGACCGTAGTTAGGGAGAGATGGCCTCTTGGTGATATTAGACAGTAGTTAGGGAGAGATGGCCTGTATTGGTGACACTAGACAGTAGTTAGGAGAGATGGCCTGTATTGGTGACACTAGACAGTAGTTAGGGAGAGATGGCCTGTATTGGTGATATTAGACAGTAGTTAGGGAGAGATGGCCTGTATTGGTGATATTAGACAGTAGTTAGGGAGAGATGGCCTGTATTGGTTACACTAGACAGTAGTTAGGGAGAGATGGCCTGTATTGGTGACACTAGACAGTAGTTAGGGAGATATGGCCTGTATTGGTGACACTAGACAGTAGTTAGGGAGAGATGGCCTGTATTGGTGACACTAGACAGTAGTTAGGGAGAGATGGCCTGTATTGGTGATATTAGACAGTAGTTAGGGAGAGATGGCCTGTATTGGTGACATTAGACAGTAGTTAGGGAGAGATGGCCTGTATTGGTGATATTAGACAGTAGTTAGGGAGAGATGGCCTGTATTGATGACATTAGACAGTAGTTAGGAGAGATGGCCTGTATTGGTGATATTAGACAGTAGTTAGGGAGAGATGGCCTGTATTGGTGATATTAGCCAGTAGTTAGGGAGAGATGGCCTGTATTGGTGATATTAGACAGTAGTTAGGGAGAGATGGCCTGTATTGGTGATATTAGACAGTAGTTAGGAGAGATGGCCTGTATTGGTGATATTAGACAGTAGTTAGGAGAGATGGCCTGTATTGGTGACATTAGGCAGTAGTTAGGGAGAGATGGCCTGTATTGGTGACATTAGGCAGTAGTTAGGGAGAGATGGCCTGTATTGGTGACATTAGGCAGTAGTTAGGAGAGATGGCCTGTATTGGTGACATTAGGCAGTAGTTAGGGAGAGATGGCCTGTATTGGTGACATTAGGCAGTAGTTAGGGAGAGATGGCCTGTATTGGTGACATTAGGCAGTAGTTAGGGAGAGATGGCCTGTATTGGTGACATTAGACAGTAGTTAGTGAGAGATGGCCTGTATTGGTGACATTAGACAGTAGTTAGGGAGAGAGGTTCTGTATTGATGATATTAGACAGTAATTAGGGAGAGATGGCCTGTCCTGTATTGGTGATATTAGACAGTAGTTAGGAGAGATGGCCTGGCCTGTATTGATGATATTAGACAGTAGTTGGGGAGAGATGGCCTGTATTGGTGACATTAGGCAGTAGTTAGGGAGAGATGGCCTGTATTGGTGATATTAGACAGTAGTTAGGGAGAGATGGCCTGTATTGGTGACACTAGACAGTAGTTAGGGAGAGATGGCCTCTTGGTGATATTAGACAGTAGTTAGGGAGAGATGGCCTGTATTGGTGACACTAGACAGTAGTTAGGGAGAGATGGCCTGTATTGGTGACACTAGACAGTAGTTAGGGAGAGATGGCCTGTATTGGTGATATTAGACAGTAGTTAGGGAGAGATGGCCTGTATTGGTGATATTAGACAGTAGTTAGGGAGAGATGGCCTGTATTGGTGATATTAGACAGTAGTTAGGGAGAGATGGCCTGTATTGGTGACACTAGACAGTAGTTAGGAGAGATGGCCTGTATTGGTGACACTAGACAGTAGTTAGGAGAGATGGTCTGTATTGGTGACACTAGACAGTAGTTAGGGAGAGATGGCCTGTATTGGTGATATTAGACAGTAGTTAGGGAGAGATGGCCTGTATTGGTGACATTAGAGAGTAGTTAGGAGAGATGGCCTGTATTGGTGATATTAGACAGTAGTTAGGGAGAGATGGCCTATATTGATGACATTAGACAGTAGTTAGGGAGAGATGGCCTGTATTGGTGATATTAGACAGTAGTTAGGGAGAGATGGCCTGTATTGATGACATTAGACAGTAGTTAGGAGAGATGGCCTGTATTGGTGATATTAGACAGTAGTTAGGGAGAGATGGCCTGTATTGGTGATATTAGACAGTAGTTAGGAGAGATGGCCTGTATTGGTGATATTAGACAGTAGTTAGGGAGAGATGGCCTGTATTGGTGATATTAGACAGTAGTTAGGGAGAGATGGCCTGTATTGGTGACACTAGACAGTAGTTAGGAGAGATGGCCTGTATTGGTGATATTAGACAGTAGTTAGGGAGAGATGGCCTGTATTGGTGATATTAGACAGTAGTTAGGGAGAGATGGCCTGTATTGGTGATATTAGACAGTAGTTAGGGAGAGATGGCCTGTATTGGTGACACTAGACAGTAGTTAGGGAGAGATGGCCTGTATTGGTGACACTAGACAGTAGTTAGGGAGAGATGGTCTGTATTGGTGACACTAGACAGTAGTTAGGGAGAGATGGCCTGTATTGGTGATATTAGACAGTAGTTAGGGAGAGATGGCCTGTATTGGTGACATTAGACAGTAGTTAGGGAGAGATGGCCTGTATTGGTGATATTAGACAGTAGTTAGGGAGAGATGGCCTGTATTGATGACATTAGACAGTAGTTAGGGAGAGATGGCCTGTATTGGTGATATTAGACAGTAGTTAGGGAGAGATGGCCTGTATTGATGACATTAGACAGTAGTTAGGGAGAGATGGCCTGTATTGGTGATATTAGCCAGTAGTTAGGGAGAGATGGCCTGTATTGGTGATATTAGACAGTAGTTAGGAGAGATGGCCTGTATTGGTGATATTAGACAGTAGTTAGGGAGAGATGGCCTGTATTGGTGATATTAGACAGTAGTTAGGGAGAGATGGCCTGTATTGGTGACATTAGGCAGTAGTTAGGGAGAGATGGCCTGTATTGGTGACATTAGACAGTAGTTAGGGAGAGATGGCCTGTATTGGTGACATTAGGCAGTAGTTAGGGAGAGATGGCCTGTATTGGTGACATTAGGCAGTAGTTAGGGAGAGATGGCCTGTATTGGTGACATTAGGCAGTAGTTAGGGAGAGATGGCCTGTATTGTGTGACATTAGACAGTAGTTAGGGAGAGATGGCCTGTATTGGTGACATTAGACAGTAGTTAGTGAGAGATGGCCTGTATTGGTGACATTAGACAGTAGTTAGGGAGAGATGGTTCTGTATTGATGATATTAGACAGTAGTTAGGGAGAGATGGCCTGTCCTGTATTGGTGATATTAGACAGTAGTTAGGGAGAGATGGCCTGGCCTGTATTGATGATATTAGAGAGTAGTAGTTGGGGAGAGATGGCCTGTATTGGTGACATTAGACAGTAGTTAGGAGAGATGGCCTGTATTGGTGATATTAGACAGTAGTTAGGGAGAGATGGCCTGTATTGGTGACACTAGACAGTAGTTAGGGAGAGATGGCCTGTATTGGTGATATTAGACAGTAGTTAGGGAGAGATGGCCTGTATTGACAGTAGTTGATATTAGACAGTAGTTAGGGAGAGATGGCCTGTATTGGTGATATTAGACAGTAGTTAGGGAGAGATGGCCTGTATTGGTGACACTAGACAGTAGTTAGGGAGAGATGGCCTGTATTGGTGACACTAGACAGTAGTTAGGAGAGATGGCCTGTATTGGTGACACTAGACAGTAGTTAGGGAGAGATGGCCTGTATTGGTGATATTAGACAGTAGTTAGGGAGAGATGGCCTGTATTGGTGACACTAGACAGTAGTTAGGGAGAGATGGCCTGTATTGGTGACATTAGACAGTAGTTAGGAGAGATGGCCTGTATTGGTGACACTAGACAGTAGTTAGGGAGAGATGGCCTGTATTGGTGATATTAGACAGTAGTTAGGGAGAGATGGCCTGTATTGGTGACATTAGACAGTAGTTAGGGAGAGATGGCCTGTATTGGTGATATTAGACAGTAGTTAGGAGAGATGGCCTGTATTGGTGACATTAGACAGTAGTTAGGGAGAGATGGCCTGTATTGGTGATATTAGACAGTAGTTAGGGAGAGATGGCCTGTATTGGTGATATTAGACAGTAGTTAGGGAGAGATGGCCTGTATTGGTGACACTAGACAGTAGTTAGGGAGAGATGGCCTGTATTGGTGACACTAGACAGTAGTTAGGGAGAGATGGCCTGTATTGGTGACACTAGACAGTAGTTAGGGAGAGATGGCCTGTATTGGTGATATTAGACAGTAGTTAGGGAGAGATGGCCTGTATTGGTGATATTAGACAGTAGTTAGGGAGAGATGGCCTGTATTGGTGATATTAGACAGTAGTTAGGGAGAGATGGCCTGTATTGGTGACACTAGACAGTAGTTAGGGAGAGATGGCCTGTATTGGTGACACTAGACAGTAGTTAGGGAGAGATGGCCTGTATTGGTGACACTAGACAGTAGTTAGGGAGAGATGGCCTGTATTGGTGACACTAGACAGTAGTTAGGGAGAGATGGCCTGTATTGGTGACACTAGACAGTAGTTAGGAGAGATGGCCTGTATTGGTGATATTAGACATAGGCCTGTATTGGTGATATTAGACAGTAGTTAGGGAGAGATGGCCTGTATTGGTGACACTAGACAGTAGTTAGGGAGAGATGGCCTGTATTGATGACACTAGACAGTAGTTAGGGAGAGATGGCCTGTATTGGTGACACTAGACAGTAGTTAGGGAGAGATGGCCTGTATTGGTGACACTAGACAGTAGTTAGGGAGAGATGGCCTGTATTGGTGACACTAGACAGTAGTTAGGGAGAGATGGCCTGGGCCTCTGCTGTGCAGGTGGCAGCATACTCTCGATCTCTGTAATTGTTTCACTCTTTATTGCGTTGATGCATTTCTTCATCGGATGTTACGTCAGTTTTAAAAACCACAGCCCTTTGACATAATTACAACACCAACCTCCTCTGTGTTGTTTTATACATGTAGTTTCCTGTTTTCTTTACTGGAAGGTGAAGTCTTCATTAGAAGTGTCATGCTACATAAAGGGGGGTGGAGCCTAAAGTACAGATGACTTAAGCTACAGGATTTAGGGTTGTGATGCTAGGCTATTAGCTCGTTGACGATAATAAGCACACAGTTCTGTTGACGTCAGTGTGATTGGAGCCCAGTCTGTGTCTTGGTAGATGTACTCTTGGTTCTCTACTGTAATGCTGTGACCTACTCCTCCCATTCTATACTTCAACATGACATTGAACCAATGCAGAGGAGTGTTGTCACCGTATCAGAATGTTGTTTTTTGAACTGTAAATCTTTATTGATTTAAAAAAAATAAAAAAATGTTTTTTTAAACTGGGTGAATCAAGATGTATACTAGGTCTTATTCTCAGTACAGGTGAATGCATGTTATTCACCTGTACGGCAGGGTAGCCTAGTGGTTAGAGCGTTGGACTAGTAACTGGAAGGTTGCAAGTTCATATCCCCAAGCTGACAAGGTACAAATCGGCCGTTCTGCCCCTGAACAAGGCAGTTAACCCACTGTTCCTAGGGCCGTCATTGAAAATAAGAATTTGTTCTTAACTGACTTGCCTAGTAAAATAAAGGTAAAATAAAAATAAAAAAAATAAATAGGAGTGTGACATGCATTGAGTTATTCAGCTTGTTTTTCGCTGATGTCATACACAACCACAAACCCTTCTGTTTCGGACTAAGTGGTATCTTCTTGCATTGTAATGTGTCCGAGCCTGTCGGGACGGTTTCAACATCTCTACACCATTTTAAAATATACTTTCCACCGGCTCAGAAATGAGCCGAATCACATCGCACGGAGCAAAGACGTCAGTTCAACATCTAGTTTTTATTTACTTTTGGTTGAGTTGTCAACTGATGTGAAATAAAATTAAAATAAGAAATTAAAGTCATTTTAATTTAAAAGTTAGGTGGTCCACAGTAAAATGAGTCCTATATCGACATTACCTGAAAGGCCGCTCAGCAAGGAAGAAGCCACTGCTCCAAAACCGCCATAAAAAAAGCCAGACTGCACATGGGGACAATGATCGTACTTTTTGGAGAAATGTCCTCTGGTCTGATGAAACAAAAATAGAACTGTTTGGCCATAATGACCATCATTATGTTTGGAGGAAAAGGGGGAGGCTTGCAAGCCGAAGAACACCATCCCAACCGTGAAGCATGGGGGTGGCAGCATCATGTTGTGGGGGTGCTTTGCTGCAGTAGGGACTGGTGCACTTCACAAAATAGATGGCATCATGAGGAGAGAAAATTATGTGGATATATTGAAGCAACATCTCAAGATATCAGTCAGGAAGTTAAAGCTTGGTCACAAATGGGTTTTCCAAGTGGTCATTGCCCATAAGCATACTTCCAAAGTTGTGGCAAAATGGCTCAAGGACAACAAAGTCAAGGTATTGGAGTGGCCATCACAAAGCCCTGACCTCAATCCTATAGAAAATGTGTGGACAGAACTGAAAAGGCGTGCGTGAGCAAAGAGGCCTACAAAGCTGACTCAGTTACACCAGCTCTGTCAGGAGGAATGGGCCAAAACCCAACTTATTGTGGGAAGCTTGTGGAAGGCTACCCAAAACGTTTGACCCAAGTTAAACAATTTAAAGGCAATGCTACCAAATACTAATTGAGTGTATGTAATCTTCTGACCCACTGGGAATGTGATGAAAGAAATAAAAAGCTGAAATAAATCATTCTCTCTACTATTATTCTGACATTTCACATTCTTAAAATAAAATGGTGATCCTAACTGACCTAAGACAGGGAATTTTGACTAGGATTAAATGTCAGGAATTGTGGAAAAACTGAGTTTAAATATATTTGGCTAAGCTGTATGTAAACTCCCGACTTCAGCTGTATATAGTTATCTTGTTATATAGTTATGTAGTTCTAGTTGTGTATGGTCTATACCTGCTGTTCAGTCTCTGAAACTAACTGTATGGTTCCTCTCGGTCTGTCCAGTCTCTGAAACTAACTGTATGGTTCCTCTCGGTCTGTCCAGTCTCTGAAACTAACTGTATGGTTCCTCTCGGTCTGTCCAGTCTCTGAAACTAACTGTATGGTTCCTCTCGGTCTGTCCAGTCTCTGAAACTAACTGTATGGTTCCTCTCGGTCTGTCCAGTCTCTGAAACTAACTGTATGGTTCCTCTCGGTCTGTCCCAGGTCCCAGCCCGCTGTGGCATGACGGTCAGAGACTCTCTGAAGAAGGCTTTAATGATGAGGGGACTAATCCCTGAATGCTGTGCTGAAACAGGATACAGGATGGGTTCCACACACACACACCAGTCACACACACACACACACCTTGGCCAAAAGATAAAATCTCCACTTTGTGTCTTTTACATTCCACATTCTGTCAATTGAAGCTCCTGTACAACTTTGTAATCGTTTCAGAACAGTGGAGATCAGTAAGGGGTCAATGTACAGTCCCACTGTAAGGGGTCAATGTGCAGTCCCACTGTAAGGGGTCAATGTGCAGACTCTCTGAAGAAGGCTTTAATGGGACTAATCCACACTGTCCCAAGGGGTCAATGTGCAGTCCCACTGTAAGGGGTCAATGTGCAGTCCCACTGTAAGGGGTCAATGGAGTCCCACTGTAAGGGGTCAATGTGCAGTCCCACTGTAAGGGGTCAACACAGTCCCACTGTGGCCAAAAGTAAAATCAGTCCCACTTTGGGTCTTTTACAGTCCCACATTAAGGGGTCAATGTGCAGTCCCCTGTACAACTTTGTAATGTGCAGAACAGTGGGGTCAATGTGCAGTCCCACTGTAAGGGGTCAATGTGCAGTCCCACTGTAAGGGGTCAATGTGCAGTCCCACTGTAAGGGGTCAATGTGCAGTCCCACTGTAAGGGGTCAATGTGCAGTCCCACTGTAAGGGGTCAATGTGCAGTCCCACTGTAAGGGGTCAATGCAGTCCCACAGGGGTCCCACTGTAAGGGGTCAATGTGCAGTCCCACTGTAAGGGGTCAATGTGCAGTCCCACTGTAAGGGGTCAATGTGCAGTCCCACTGTAAGGGGTCAATGTGCAGTCCCACTGTAAGGGGTCAATGTGCAGTCCCACTGTAAGGGGTCAATGTACAGTCCCACTGTAAGGGGTCAATGTGCAGTCCCACTGTAAGGGGTCAATGTGCAGTCCCACTGTAAGGGGTCAATGTGCAGTCCCACTGTAAGGGGTCAATGTGCAGTCCCACTGTAAGGGGTCAATGTGCAGTCCCACTGTAAGGGGTCAATGTACAGTCCCACTGTAAGGGGTCAATGTGCAGTCCCACTGTAAGGGGTCAATGTGCAGTCCCACTGTAAGGGGTCAATGTGCAGTCCCACTGTAAGGGGTCAATGTGCAGTCCCACTGTAAGGGGTCAATGTACAGTCCCACTGTAAGGGGTCGATGTGCAGTCCCACTGTAAGGGGTCGATGTGCAGTCCCACACTTGCACAATTCAGTTTATTTTATTGTACTTTGTTGAACAAGGTAAATCATTGAACACATTCTCTTTTACAACAACAACCCACACAAGTATACTAAACTCAACCACAACCCAGTGAACTCCTCTTCCTGTCACCTGTCTCAGAGAGAAGAAGCCTCTTGGCTGGGACACAGACATCTCCTGGCTGACGGGGGAGGAGCTACACGTGGAAGTGCTGGAGAACGTTCCTCTGACCACACACAACTTTGTGAGTATGACTTGAAACTATGGAATTGGTACTAGAATTTCATATGATTGGGCAGGGGTGCAGCCTGGGAGGGCATGGGCCCACCTACTTGGGAGTCAGGCCCACACACTTGGGAGTCAGGCCCAGCCAATCAGAATGAGTTTTTCCCCACAAAAGAGCTTTATTACAGACAAAAAATACCCCTTGGGCTTATGGTAGAGAAAGCAACATTACATTTTCTGGCAACAGTTCTGGTGGACAATCCTATAGTTAGAATGTCAATTGCACACTCCAAAACTTGAGACATCTGTGTCATTGTTCTGTGTGACAAAACTGAAAAAAAAAAAAGTGGCCTTTTACACAGATGAGTGGTCTTTCCATCTCCATGGACAGAAGGTACCAGTCACTAGTTACTGACGTTCCTGATCTATTTTCTAACTGTCTCCGTCTCTGTCTCTCTCTGTTTCTGTCTGTTCCCCCAGGTGAGGAAGACGTTTTTTACGTTGGCCTTCTGCGATTTTTGCCGGAAGCTTCTGTTCCAGGGGTTCCGATGTCAGACGTGTGGCTATAAGTTCCACCAGCGTTGCAGCACGGAGGTGCCGCTCATGTGTGTCAACTACGACCAGCTAGAGTGAGTTATCCATCGATTTGATCAGTTCAACTACGACCAGCTAGAGTGAGTTATCCATCGATTTGATCAAATGAATCAATTCAACTCGTTGAGGAAAGGGGATGGGACTTGGTGTGTGACGTTATTCTGTTGGTTTGCACGCAAGTGTTGTTTTTCCTTGTTTGAGACGGACGTTAGCTTGACCTGTCCCCGAGACGGACGTTAGCTTGACCTGTCCCCGAGACGGACGTTAGCTTGACCTGTCCCCGAGACGGACGTTAGCTTGACCTGTCCCCGAGACGGACGTTAGCTTGACCTGTCCCCGAGACGGACGTTAGCTTGACCTGTCCCCGAGACGGACGTTAGCTTGACCTGATCTGCCCCTTCAGCTTATTGCTAGTGTCCCAGTTCTATCCTGTATGTTGGGTCTCTGCTAGTGTCCCAGTTCTATCCTGTATGTTGGGTCTCTGCTAGTGTCCCAGTTCTATCCTGTATGTTGGGTCTCTGCTAGTGTCCCAGTTCTATCCTGTATGTTGGGTCTCTGCTAGTGTCCCAGTTCTATCCTGAATGTTGGGTCTCTGCTAGTGTCCCAGTTCTATCCTGTATGTTGGGTCTCTAGTGTCCCAGTTCTATCCTGTATGTTGGGTCTCTGCTAGTGTCCCAGTTCTATCCTGTATGTTGGGTCTCTGCTAGTGTCCCAGTTCTATCCTGTATGTTGGGTCTCTGCTAGTGTCCCAGTTCTATCCTGTATGTTGGGTCTCTGCTAGTGTCCCAGTTCTATCCTGTATGTTGGGTCTCTCTCTAGTGTCCCAGTTCTATCCTGTATGTTGGGTCTCTGTCTCTAGTGTCCCAGTTCTATCCTGTATGTTGGGTCTCTGCTAGTGTCCCAGTTCTATCCTGTATGTTGGGTCTCTGCTAGTGTCCCAGTTCTATCCTGTATGTTGGGTCTCTGCTAGTGTCCCAGTTCTATCCTGTATGTTGGGTCTCTGCTAGTGTCCCAGTTCTATCCTGTATGTTGGGTCTCTGCTAGTGTCCCAGTTCTATCCTGAATGTTGGGTCTCTAGTGTCCCAGTTCTATCCTGTATGTTGGGTCTCTAGTGTCCCAGTTCTATCCTGAATGTTGGGTCTCTAGTGTCCCAGTTCTATCCTGTATGTTGGGTCTCTGCTGCAGTTTGCTGCTGGTGTCGAAGTTCTTTGAGCACCACCCCATCACCCAGGAGGAGGTGTCGTCAGAGGGCACCACCCCCGTGTCCGAGGCCTACCCGTCACTGCCCCCGTCCGACTCCACCGGGTGAGTCTCACAGCTGTCCTGATCCCATTCTCACCTCGGCACATTTGAAGGAAAGGAGACGAGGAGAGGAAGCCATTTTTGAAGACTACTGAAACACAGACTTGATAATCTTATATCAAATCAAAATCAAATCAATGGTGTTTTGATTGATTTATATCTCCTTGCTAGATTCAATGTAGACTGGAATCTCTGCTAATGCTTTGCCACATGTCCCCAGTGAGATGACCCTCCCCTCTTAACCGCTCTCTGAACCCAGGTTCCTGTCCCCGTCTAAGTCCATCTCCATCCCCCCAGAGTTTCAACCCCCATCCTCCCTGACCACTGACCCTCTCTCTCTCTCTGACGCCCAGGTCCCTGTGCCACGCCAGCGTGTCCCCGTCCAAGTCCATCCCTATCCCCCAGAATTTCAGGCCCGGAGAAGAGGACCACAGGAACCAGTTTGGACAGAGAGACCGCTCGTCCTCCGCTCCCAACGTCCACATCAACACCATCGAACCCGTCAACATAGACGTGAGTCCAATATCCCCTTTTTGTCTGTGTGTCCGATGGCTCAGACACTCCCCCTGCTGGAGACAAGTAGTACTGCTACTGTAGAATGTGTATGTGGCAGCACTAGTGAAGGGGGTGCTCATCTGGGTCGAGTCGTGTTCTGTAATTCTTGGCCAAATACAGCATAGTAATCATACCTTTTTATTTTAACTAGGCAAGTCGGTTAAGAACAAATTCTTATTTATGTTGACGGCCTACCACCGGGCCAAACCCGGAACGACGCTGGGACCAATTGTGCGCCGCCCCTATGGGACTCCCAATCACGGACTGTTGTGATACAGCCTGGAGTCGAACCAGGGTGTCTGTAGTGACGCCTCTAGCACTGAGATGTAGTGCCTTAGACCGCTGCAACACTCGGGAGCCCCTTAAAGAGGAAATGACAGCGTTTTTTTTAGCAACGTGAGATCTTAGTCTTTTCATATTCACCCCAGGAAGAACCGTGCCCTTTTATGGTCATTTCACCTTTTCATACATTTATAGAATATTTGGGCATTTGTGAAAATTCTATAGCAATATAGAGGGAACGTGGCCGTGCGTTTAGACAATGTAATAGACACTGCAGTAAATAAAACATCTGTCTCGTCCAGGACCAGAGTCTACGCAGACTGGTGCCCCATAGCCAATCAGAACTACAGTAGGCTTATATACAAACAAGCCGTTTGCACAGAGGCCTGTCATCATTCACTATGAACTGGACTGTGTGTTTACAGGCAGTAGGGCCTGTCAGTCCCTATGAACTGGACTGTGTTTACAGGCAGTAGGGCCTGTCAGTCCCTATGAACTGGGCTGTGTGTTTACAGGCAGTAGGGCCTGTCAGTCCCTATGAACTGGACTGTGTGTTTACAGGCAGTAGGGCCTGTTTACAGGGCCTGTCAGTCCCTATGAACTGGACTGTGTGTTTACAGGCAGTAGGGCCTGTCAGTCCCTATGAACTGGACTGTGTGTTTACAGGCAGTAGGGCCTGTCGTAGGGCCTGTCATCCCTATGAACTGGACTGTGTGTTTACAGGCAGTAGGGCCTGTCAGTCCCTATGAACTGGACTGTGTTTACAGGCAGTAGGGCCTGTCAGTCCCTATGAACTGGGCTGTGTGTTTACAGGCAGTAGGGCCTGTCAGTCCCTATGAACTGGACTGTGTGTTTACAGGCAGTAGGGCCTGTTTACAGGCAGTAGGGCCTGTCATCATTCACTTTGAACTGGACTGTGTGTTTACAGGCAGTAGGGCCTGTCATCATTCACTATGAACTGGACTGTGTGTTTACAGGCAGTAGGGCCTGTCAGTCCCTATGAACTGGACTGTGTGTTTACAGGCAGTAGGGCCTGTCAGTCCCTTTGAACTGGACTGTGTGTTTACAGGCAGTAGGGCCTGTCAGTCCCTATGAACTGGACTGTGTGTTTACAGGCAGTAGGGCCTGTCAGTCCCTTTGAACTGGACTGTGTGTTTACAGGCAGTAGGGCCTGTCATCATTCACTATGAACTGGACTGTGTGTTTACAGGCAGTAGGGCCTGTCATCATTCACTATGAACTGGACTGTGTGTTTACAGGCAGTAGGGCCTGTCAGTCCCTATGAACTGGACTGTGTGTTTACAGGCAGTAGGGCCTGTCAGTCCCTATGAACTGGACTGTGTGTTTACAGGCAGTAGGGCCTGTCATCATTCACTATGAACTGGACTGTGTGTTTACAGGCAGTAGGGCCTGTCAGTCCCTTTGAACTGGACTGTGTGTTTACAGGCAGTAGGGCCTGTCATCATTCACTTTGAACTGGACTGTGTGTTTACAGGCAGTAGGGCCTGTCATCATTCACTATGAACTGGACTGTGTGTTTACAGGCAGTAGGGCCTGTCATCATTCACTATGAACTGGACTGTGTGTTTACAGGCAGTAGGGCCTGTCATCATTCACTTTGAACTGGACTGTGTGTTTACAGGCAGTAGGGCCTGTCATCATTCACTATGAACTGGACTGTGTGTTTACAGGCAGTAGGGCCTGTCATCATTCCTTTGAACTGGACTGTGTGTTTACAGGCAGTAGGGCCTGTCATCATTCACTATGAACTGGACTGTGTGTTTACAGGCAGTAGGGCCTGTCATCATTCACTATGAACTGGACTGTGTGTTTACAGGCAGTAGGGCCTGTCAGCCCCTATGAACTAGACTGTGTGTTTACAGGCAGTAGGGCCTGTCAGTCCCTATGAACTGGACTGTGTGTTTACAGGCAGTAGGGCCTGTCAGTCCCTATGAACTGGACTGTGTGTTTACAGGCAGTAGGGCCTGTCAGTCCCTATGAACTGGACTGTGTGTTTACAGGCAGTAGGGCCTGTCAGTCCCTATGAACTGGACTGTGTGTTTACAGGCAGTAGGGCCTGTCAGTCCCTATGAACTGGACTGTGTGTTTACTGGCAGTAGGGCCTGTCAGTCCCTTTTGAACTGGACTGTGTGTTTACAGGCAGTAGGGCCTGTCAGTCCCTATGAACTGGACTGTGTGTTTACAGGCAGTAGGGCCTGTCATCATTCACTATGAACTGGACTGTGTGTTTACAGGCAGTAGGGCCTGTCATCATTCACTATGAACTGGACTGTGTGTTTACAGGCAGTAGGGCCTGTTTACAGGCAGTAGGGCCTGTCATCATTCACTTTGAACTGGACTGTGTGTTTACAGGCAGTAGGGCCTGTCATCATTCACTATGAACTGGACTGTGTGTTTACAGGCAGTAGGGCCTGTCAGTCCCTATGAACTGGACTGTGTGTTTACAGGCCGTAGGGCCTGTCATCATTCACTGTGAACTGGACTGTGTGTTTACAGGCAGTAGGGCCTGTCAGTCCCTATGAACTGGACTGTGTGTTTACAGGCAGTAGGGCCTGTCAGTCCCTTTGAACTGGACTGTGTGTTTACAGGCAGTAGGGCCTGTCATCATTCACTATGAACTGGACTGTGTGTTTACAGGCAGTAGGGCCTGTCAGTCCCTATGAACTGGACTGTGTGTTTACAGGCAGTAGGGCCTGTCAGTCCCTATGAACTGGACTGTGTGTTTACAGGCAGTAGGGCCTGTCATCATTCACTATGAACTGGACTGTGTGTTTACAGGCAGTAGGGCCTGTCATCATTCACTATGAACTGGACTGTGTGTTTACAGGCAGTAGGGCCTGTCATCATTCACTATGAACTGGACTGTGTGTTTACAGGCAGTAGGGCCTGTCAGTCATTCCTTTGAACTGGACTGTGTGTTTACAGGCAGTAGGGCCTGTCATCATTCACTATGAACTGGACTGTGTGTTTACAGGCAGTAGGGCCTGTCAGTCCCTATGAACTGGACTGTGTGTTTACAGGCAGTAGGGCCTGTCAGTCCCTATGAACTGGACTGTGTGTTTACAGGCAGTAGGGCCTGTCAGTCCCTATGAACTGGACTGTGTGTTTGTGTGTTTACAGGCAGTAGGGCCTGTCATCATTCACTTTGAACTGGACTGTGTGTTTACAGGCAGTAGGGCCTGTCATCATTCACTATGAACTGGACTGTGTGTTTACAGGCAGTAGGGCCTGTCAGTCCCTATGAACTGGACTGTGTGTTTACAGGCAGTAGGGCCTGTCAGTCCCTTTGAACTGGACTGTGTGTTTACAGGCAGTAGGGCCTGTCAGTCCCTATGAACTGGACTGTGTGTTTACAGGCAGTAGGGCCTGTCAGTCCCTTGAACTGGACTGTGTGTTTACAGGCAGTAGGGCCTGTCATCATTCACTATGAACTGGACTGTGTGTTTACAGGCAGTAGGGCCTGTCATCATTCACTATGAACTGGACTGTGTGTTTACAGGCAGTAGGGCCTGTCAGTCCCTATGAACTGGACTGTGTGTTTACAGGCAGTAGGGCCTGTCAGTCCCTATGAACTGGACTGTGTGTTTACAGGCAGTAGGGCCTGTCATCATTCACTATGAACTGGACTGTGTGTTTACAGGCAGTAGGGCCTGTCAGTCCCTTTGAACTGGACTGTGTGTTTACAGGCAGTAGGGCCTGTCATCATTCACTATGAACTGGACTGTGTGTTTACAGGCAGTAGGGCCTGTCATCATTCACTGTGAACTGGACTGTGTGTTTACAGGCAGTAGGGCCTGTCATCATTCACTTTGAACTGGACTGTGTGTTTACAGGCAGTAGGGCCTGTCATCATTCACTGTGAACTGGACTGTGTGTTTACAGGCAGTAGGGCCTGTCATCATTCACTATGAACTGGACTGTGTGTTTACAGGCAGTAGGGCCTGTCAGTCCCTTTGAACTGGACTGTGTGTTGACAGGCAGTAGGGCCTGTCATCATTCACTATGAACTGGACTGTGTGTTTACAGGCAGTAGGGCCTGTCATCATTCACTATGAACTGGACTGTGTGTTTACAGGCAGTAGGGCCTGTCAGCCCCTATGAACTGGACTGTGTGTTTACAGGCAGTAGGGCCTGTCAGTCCCTATGAACTGGACTGTGTGTTTACAGGCAGTAGGGCCTGTCAGTCCCTATGAACTGGACTGTGTGTTTACAGGCAGTAGGGCCTGTCATCATTCACTTTGAACTGGACTGTGTGTTTACAGGCAGTAGGGCCTGTCAGTCCCTATGAACTGGACTGTGTGTTTACAGGCAGTAGGGCCTGTCAGTCCCTATGAACTGGACTGTGTGTTTACAGGCAGTAGGGCCTGTCAGTCCCTATGAACTGGACTGTGTGTTTACAGGCAGTAGGGCCTGTCAGTCCCTATGAACTGGACTGTGTGTTTACAGGCAGTAGGGCCTGTCAGTCCCTATGAACTGGACTGTGTGTTTACAGGCAGTAGGGCCTGTTTACAGGCAGTAGGGCCTGTCATCATTCACTATGAACTGGACTGTGTGTTTACAGGCAGTAGGGCCTGTCAGTCCCTATGAACTGGACTGTGTGTTTACAGGCCGTAGGGCCTTTCATCATTCACTGTGAACTGGACTGTGTGTTTACAGGCAGTAGGGCCTGTCAGTCCCTATGAACTGGACTGTGTGTTTACAGGCAGTAGGGCCTGTCAGTCCCTTTGAACTGGACTGTGTGTTTACATGCAGTAGGGCCTGTCATCATTCACTATGAACTGGACTGTGTGTTTACAGGCAGTAGGGCCTGTCAGTCCCTATGAACTGGGCTGTGTGTTTACAGGCAGTAGGGCCTGTCAGTCCCTATGAACTGGACTGTGTGTTTACAGGCAGTAGGGCCTGTTTACAGGCAGTAGGGCCTGTCATCATTCACTTTGAACTGGACTGTGTGTTTACAGGCAGTAGGGCCTGTCATCATTCACTATGAACTGGACTGTGTGTTTACAGGCAGTAGGGCCTGTCAGTCCCTATGAACTGGACTGTGTGTTTACAGGCAGTAGGGCCTGTCAGTCCCTATGAACTGGACTGTGTGTTTACAGGCAGTAGGGCCTGTCAGTCCCTATGAACTGGACTGTGTGTTTACAGGCAGTAGGGCCTGTCAGTCCCTTTGAACTGGACTGTGTGTTTACAGGCAGTAGGGCCTGTCATCATTCACTTGAACTGGACTGTGTGTTTACAGGCAGTAGGGCCTGTCATCATTCACTATGAACTGGACTGTGTGTTTACAGGCAGTAGGGCCTGTCATCATTCACTTTGAACTGGACTGTGTGTTTACAGGCAGTAGGGCCTCATCATTCACTATGAACTGGACTGTGTGTTTACAGGCAGTAGGGCCTGTCAGTCCCTTTGAACTGGACTGTGTGTTTACAGGCAGTAGGGCCTGTCATCATTCACTATGAACTGGACTGTGTGTTTACAGGCAGTAGGGCCTGTCATCATTCACTATGAACTGGACTGTGTGTTTACAGGCAGTAGGGCCTGTCATCATTCACTATGAACTGGACTGTGTGTTTACAGGCAGTAGGGCCTGTCAGTCCCTATGAACTGGACTGTGTGTTTACAGGCAGTAGGGCCTGTCAGTCCCTATGAACTGGACTGTGTGTTTACAGGCAGTAGGGCCTGTCAGTCCCTATGAACTGGGCTGTGTGTTTACAGGCAGTAGGGCCTGTCAGTCCCTATGAACTGGACTGTGTGTTTACAGGCAGTAGGGCCTGTTTACAGGCAGTAGGGCCTGTCATCATTCACTTTGAACTGGACTGTGTGTTTACAGGCAGTAGGGCCTGTCATCATTCACTATGAACTGGACTGTGTGTTTACAGGCAGTAGGGCCTGTTTACAGGCAGTAGGGCCTGTCATCATTCACTTTGAACTGGACTGTGTGTTTACAGGCAGTAGGGCCTGTCATCATTCACTATGAACTGGACTGTGTGTTTACAGGCAGTAGGGCCTGTCAGTCCCTATGAACTGGACTGTGTGTTTACAGGCCGTAGGGCCTGTCATCATTCACTGTGAACTGGACTGTGTGTTTACAGGCAGTAGGGCCTGTCAGTCCCTATGAACTGGACTGTGTGTTTACAGGCAGTAGGGCCTGTCAGTCCCTTTGAACTGGACTGTGTGTTTACATGCAGTAGGGCCTGTCATCATTCACTATGAACTGGACTGTGTGTTTACAGGCAGTAGGGCCTGTCAGTCCCTATGAACTGGACTGTGTGTTTACAGGCAGTAGGGCCTGTCAGTCCCTATGAACTGGACTGTGTGTTTACAGGCAGTAGGGCCTGTCAGTCCCTTTGAACTGGACTGTGTGTTTACAGGCAGTAGGGCCTGTCATCATTCACTATGAACTGGACTGTGTGTTTACAGGCAGTAGGGCCTGTCATCATTCACTGTGAACTGGACTGTGTGTTTACAGGCAGTAGGGCCTGTCAGTCCCTTTGAACTGGACTGTGTGTTTACTGGCAGTAGGGCCTGTCAGTCCCTTTTGAACTGGACTGTGTGTTTACAGGCAGTAGGGCCTGTCAGTCCCTATGTGTGTTTACAGGCAGTAGGGCCTGTCATCATTCACTATGAACTGGACTGTGTGTTTACAGGCAGTAGGGCCTGTCATCATTCACTATGAACTGGACTGTGTGTTTACAGGCAGTAGGGCCTGTCAGTCCCTATGAACTGGACTGTGTGTTTACAGGCAGTAGGGCCTATCAGTCCCTATGAACTGGACTGTGTGTTTACAGGCAGTAGGGCCTGTCAGTCCCTTTGAACTGGACTGTGTGTTTACAGGCAGTAGGGCCTGTCATCATTCACTTTGAACTGGACTGTGTGTTTACAGGCAGTAGGGCCTGTCAGTCCCTTTTGAACTGGACTGTGTTTTACAGGCAGTAGGGCCTGTAGGCAGTAGGGCCTGTCATCATTCACTATGAACTGGACTGTGTGTTTACAGGC